>NW_021319326.1:586913-689325 GCF_001605985.2 Dendrobium catenatum
AGGCTCCCGACAGCAAAAAGATAGGGCACGATCCCCGGCCACATCATAGCCCCAGAACAAAATGGAAAAATCGTCGAGGACATCGAAAGCCATAAACCGAAGAACATAGCAATAGTAACACAAAACAACAAGTCATCAACGCCTTCGACGGCCCCTGACACGGCCCATGGCCCCTACCACGAGACACCTTCGAATGACGAACATTAACACGAACCAAAGAAAAATCATTCCCTGGGTCAGAGCCCCCGCAAAAATCCGAAGACATGAAACCAAAATCCGACTGGTCAGAAACGAAATCACCATCAGAAGAACCATTTAGCCAATCCCTTTGATCCGACCTATCACAACTCAAATAATTCACCACATTGATCGTTTCAACCGCATGCACTAGAACATTGACGAACTGATTCGAGCTTTTAGAAACTTCACTTAAATTCTCCAGTGGCACATACATAGCATTATTAACATCCACAACAGGTAAATTTAAATCACCAGACAGAACAATAGGCTCAACCAGAGCACACCCAGGGCTCGAGACAACACCAACACCAATATCAGGTAAGGCATCAACCCCCAACCCGATTGGAACATCCAGCAAAATAGGGGAATCAGTGGATGGAGCAATAGACTCCTCAGCACATCCAACACCAGGTTTCAAAGAAACCTCACCCTTTTCCGTAGCAGCAACATTAAGAGGATTAGAAAGAAGATTAGGGGATGGAGATAAAACAGTTTCAGGAGGATTAATATCTAGATTTAACCCGACATCCACCGGAGGAAGAACCGAATTCACATGTGTTCTTAAATGAGGAAATAATTTAGAGCATTCAGATTTTTTGTGGCCAACAACCTTACAATGCTGACAAAAGCTAGGCACATCTTCAAAAATCACCTTTTGAACATACCCACACTTCTCCGGACGTAACCACACCGAATCCGGATGAGATTTAGAGATATCGATTTCAACCAGCAAACGAGCGACAGAGGGACGCGAACCCACCACCGTCGCGTTATCAGTTTGAATCGGCCGGCCAAAAATCGATCCCAAACCAAATAAAATTTTGGGAGAAAACAGGTGTGGACGTAAACCCGGAAATGAAACCCACACCGGGACGATCGACGACTCCTTTGACAGGTCGAGGAGAGGCGACCATTTGATGATTTTCATGAAACAACCAGCAACAAAATAGGAATGGTGAGCAAAAATCCTACCATAATCTAAATCGTCACCAAGCTTAATCAGCACATTTGTTTGATCTAACAAGGTGACTGAAAAATCACCCGAAAGTTTAAGGTTGAAAAAAATTTCCGAATGGAATCCAACACCGGACATTTCAACGGAAACTTACCAACTAAAGCAAACTCGAAAGGTTTAGCAAGATGGAAAAACTCATCTTCTGAAAACCATAACGCCGGCATGCCACGAATGGTAGACACACGACAATCCGGGAAAACAGCCGAAACCGAACCAGAGAGCACATCCTTGAAGGATTTAGAGTTCTTACCTTCAATAAAACCAGGATCCAAACATTTATTTGCCATGGAAACGCAATCTCACCGGCGAGAAAGCAGACGGCGGCTAGGGTACACAAAGGAAAACCCTAGCAGACAGGACATCGCTTCCTAATTTATTTTATTTTCTTCATCAAATGATTAAGATCTTGGTTAATTTAAGTCATAAACTATATATTTGTAGTTAAAGAAATATGCTATTTTACATAATTGAGGAAGGAAAGATTAAAAAAATGAGAGCACTTACGTGGTATTTTGTAATTATAAATATGATTGTGAGAAAAGTAGCGGAATGATGGAAGACAATGGTCGAATAATAATGATCAGACGATACTATTCTAACAATAATGGTCAGATGATATTAGTCTAACGATAACAATCAGATGATAGTAGTCGAATGATGGCAATGGTTCTTCTTCGAATATGAAGTAAAGCTCTAGAGTTCTTTTAGATCTTCAATCTCTCTCCAAACTCAAGTCCTCGTCCCTTTAATATGGATATTGAAATCTATTTTTTAATGCTTCGTCGGCAGTTCACGTGAACGACTATTTTCCTTTAAAAGCCATCAACAACGACGATTGCTACCCTCCCTAATATCTCATATGAATTGGATTTCTGCTTCGATTGTCGCCATGCCTTCGTTTGCTTCCGTCATTGAGATCTCCTCATCTCTTCTTTCATTGTCATCGATTTTGTCAATTACTATCTTAGCGAGCTACCAAATGAATACTTCTCCTTTGACTGTCATTTGTGTTATAGATGTTGTGCAAAAACTTCTCCTTCAAACACTATTAGTGTTGCTGATTTCATGCAAACACCTCTTCTTCTTCAAATGTCATTGGGAGCAACAATCATAGTTTTGCACAAAGATATCCATTACACTCACAAATAAAAACAATGAAATAGTTAACAATTTTTTTTTATGTAAAAAGCTCATAAAGAGAAAAAATTATAGTACCTTGCCGAATAAAATCATAAACTATATATTTGTAGTTAAAAAAAACATGCTCTTTTACATAATTGAGGAAGGAAAGATTAAAAAAATGAGAGCACTTGCGTGGTATTTTATAATTATAGTTATGATTGTGAGAAGCGGAAGGATGGATGACAATGGTCGAACAATAATGATCAGGCGATATTATTCTAACAATAATGGTCAGATGATATTGGTCTAACGATAACAATCAGATGATAGTAGTCGAATGATGGCAATGGTTAGTGGTGATCGTCTTCTTCTTCGAATATGAAGTAAAGCTCTAGAGTTCTTTTAGTTCTTCAATCTCTCTCCAAACTCAAGTCCTCGTCCCTTTAATATGGATATTGAAATCTATTTATAGTACGTTAAGAATGGGTATTTTGCTAATTAGCCAAATTTATCAAATGCTCCATCAGACGACTCATATCAAATTATTTGATCTTAGAAAATTTATTCATTTTTTAAAGTTTTTTTAATGATATCATAATCGAGTGATTTTGAGCTTGTTGGATTTGTCTTGATTATATGTATGCAAACTTTGGATATCATCTAATCTTTCAATCAATACTTTAAAATTTTCTAAATTTATTTCAAGTACTTGATTTAGGCTCATTTGTCTCGTTAGGATCACTTGTTGGTGTCTTTTGATTTGTCATGCCAAGATGCTCAAATTGACAATAAGTTTGTTGAAATAAGAGGTTGGACAAATATGAATATTATCCAAAAGATTTCAATAAAAATAGTGCAATGACATTCATGACAGTTAGGTAAAAATTCTTGAGATGTATTAAGATTCAAACACAATTCAAGTTTGAATTGATTCTAATTGGTTTTGATTGCCTTATAATTCATTGAGAAGTTCATAAATATAAGAAGATATTCCTTATTAGGGTTTATTTCATTGAAAATGAATTTTCAGGTATATTTCTCTAAGAAAATAAACAATGAAGATATTTGATCACTTATTTATATTTTGAGTCAAATTCCTCTTACAAAACTAATAATTTTACTAAATTACTAAATTCATAATTTAATTTTGAAAATTTTACTTCATGTGTTGTGGATACTACACATAATTAAGCATCGCTGCTATTTATGTTCTTGGAAAATATGCTTAAAAGTTGATTTAGGGCTGCATTATACTCAATGAGGATAACCTCTTATTTTTTGGACTTCTAATGAAGGAAAATTCAAAGCCCTTAAAACTTTTTTGAACTAATTTGAATTTGAACTTGATTTGACCTTTTATTTGATTCATCATCATTAAGACCAAATTAGAACAAATGTTCGAACCTGGTTTGAATAAAAGTTAAATTGGAACATTATTTAAATAAAACTTCGAGTTTGTTATTAGTCATTGATTTGTTCATGTTTTTTTCACTATTTGTTTGAATTGCCATTGTGGTTATTTCAAAGCATTTGCACAATGTTCGAGGCCGTAGTTCCATCATCAAACTCTTTTCCTTCACACGTTTTTGATCTCTATTAAGCTTTCCCTTTGTGTATTCTCAACACAATCTCATCTTCTATTTCACACACAACTGATTTGTTCAAGGCATTCTCTAATGACTCCATTGTGAACTCCTCTCACCTTCCCAAGCAACCTCTCCCACCGATGCCTTCCCTAACAATCATGTTATAAACTCCTCTCTCCTTCACAAGTAACCACTCTCATTGATGCCTCACCTAATAACTTCACCAACTCCTCTCTCCTTCACACATGGTTGCTCTCATCAATACTTTCTCCAATTACTTCACAAGCTCTTATTCATTTTCACACATAGTAGGTAAAAAAATAAATAAATAATTTTTTTTTTCACACATAGTAGGTCCCATTGTGAACACCCATTCCCTTTGTAGGTTATTGGCCTTGTTGATGCCTTCCCAAGGAGTTCTACGTGAACTCTAGTTCGTGGTGATTCAAATTAGTTTTGAATTCAAATTGATTTTAGAGGACGGTGACTTCAATATAAAAATAAAGAAATAAATCAAAAAGAAATTTGATGTCCGCTTAATGGCGGGCTAACGTGGCAACAAACCTAACCACAACGGCCTGTTCTGCTCATTTATTCTAGTGGGCCAGTATTGACATTCTTTGTCCAATTAATAATAGCTCTATGGCCCGATCATTTTATTAAAAATAAATATTCTATTAAATATGTGCACTTAGAACAAGATCATACTAACATTCAAAGTTATCATTAATCTTTTTGCATATTATTGTCTTTGCATCTCTGTCAAATATTTACATATTTGTATATCATAAAATCATATACTTATAAATAATTAAATATAGGCTATTGCTTACTAGATCATTTATGATAATTGAGAGTTTATAATTAAGAAGGTATCATGCACAATCGAAACAAGAAAAAAAATTGTAGAGTTCAGTCTAATTGAAATAATTTCATTAGGGTATTAGGTTTGTACCCTGGTGTATGCTTTTTGCTGATGATATTATTCTTGTTGATAAGACTAGAGAGGGAGTTGAAGGTAAACTCGAATTATGGAGGTCAATTTTAGAGCCTAAAGGTTTTCACTTGAGTAGATCTAAAACTGAATATATGGAGTGTAATTTTAGTAGCAATAGACCTAGTGATGGGATTGTCACTTTGGGCGATCAAGCCATTAATAAGAGTACACGTTTTAGATATCTTGAATCTATTGTTCAGAGTGATGGTGAAATTGATGGGGATATTATCACCATAATTCAAGTTGGATGGTTGAAGTGGAGGAATGCATCGGGCTTATTGTGCGATAGAAAAGTCTCCCTCAAACTTAAGGGAAAATTCTATAAGATGGTGGTGAGACATGCAATGCTTTATGGTGCCGAATGTTACCCATTAAAAGAGAAGCATAATACTAAGTTATGTATTGCAGAGATGAGGATGCTTAGGTGGATGAGTGGCTTGACCCTTAGAGATAGGATGCGAAATGAGCATATACATGAAAAGGTTGGAGTAGCTCTAGTGGAAGATAATATTAGAAGACTGAGTACCGAGCAGTATCGAACTCTGTACTGAGCAGTACCGAGCTCGGTACTGTTTGGTACTGCTCAGTACCGAGCTCAGTACCGAGTAAGAGGTGATGTGGCGCATTTTCATTGGACTCCGAACACGTCCGGTGACCTGAGCCAATAATTCCCCTCCTTCACACGTGGTTGCTCTCATTAATACCTTCTCCAATTACTTCACAAGCTCTTATTCATTTTCACACATAGTAGGTAAAAAAATAAATTAATAATTTTTTTTTTTCACACATAGTAGGTCCCATTGCGAACACCCATTCCCTTTGTAGGTTATTGGCCTTGTTGATGCCTTCCCAAGGAGTTCTACGTGAACTCTAGCTCGTGGTGATTCAAATTTGTTTTGAATTCAAATTAATTTTAGAGGACGGTGACTTGAATAAATTGTCCATATAAATTAAGAGATTATCACTCATTAAAAGTAATTTATTTTTAATGACTTTTCTAACATATTTCTCCATAACAAATGAGGGATAATTATCTATTGTAAGGCATAAACAGATAAAATTTTCTAAATTTTAACTCATTTTTTATCATAGACAAATTCAAAAAATCATTAATTCATTTTTTAAATAAAAAATTGTTTTAATAACGCACGTGTAATTCTTCACTGAAAAAAATGAATGCATATCCATATCAATTTGAGGTAAAGAGGAAAAAATAATAATTATGAAGTTTGAAGGTAGTTGATGTGACTAAGGGCATTCACATCAATCTCTTTTGGAGGTAAAGATGACACTACTTAAATAGGCATATGAGTAGATGACAAGTTGGAGTGGGGGCAGAATAATCTGTCTTCTAAAAGAATGGGATAATATTTACTTACTAGATTATAGTTAGGGCTGTCAAAATCGGGTCACGGGTCAGGTTCGGGTTCAACCCGAAATTGACACGACACTGTTCAACCCGACCCGTTTTTGCAAACGGGTCGGTTTTCCGAACCCAAACCCGACCTGCTTCGGGTCAGGGTCAACCCGAACCCAACCCGCTTCGGGTGTATTTCATTAAATTTTTTTATTTAATTCAATTTATTTAAATTTAAATCAAATTAAGGTAAGATTTACTTCAATTAGTTTAAAATAAATCAAAATTAATTTAATTTGGACAACATTGTTTATAATTTTTTAAAATATCATTTACTTATTTCATAAAAATCCTTTAAAACTCTCTTAAATTAATTAAAAACTGGTCAAATCGGGTTGATTTCGGGTTTCCGGGTCAACCCGAACCCGACCAAGTTCGGGTTCGGGTCAACCCGAATCCGAAATTTTCGAGTCGGGTTCGGGTCGGGTCAAATGTTGACAGCTCTAATGATAGCCAATAAGGAAGAGACTAATTTGGCCGAATAAGCATATATTGAGAATTATTTAAAAAATTTTACAGTGAATATTTTAGTAACTGAGAATGCATACCATCTTACATGTCTTAATGATACCATTTCAAAGAGGTCAATCAATCAAAATTCAACAATGTTATGCAAATTGGTAAGATTTAGGTGTTTGTTGGAAATTGCCCTATTCATTCTAGGGGATGGCTCAATAATGCACATGCATCAAAGTTAAGCTTGACATATTAGTAAGTTTATTTACTTCAATATGAACTTGATTAAAGCCAATAATTGATCCAATTTTTTTTTTTAGCTTTTTTCAATCTTTATTCTAAATTTATTATTCTAATTAGTTGATTTTGATGAAATCATTTTTGTTGCCTAAAAAAGCTCTAAAGTAGGTTCATGAATTCATTTAACAATCTTTTGATATTATTTTTAAGTTGATTATAATGTATTTCAAATATAATTGATGATTTAGTGGATTGAAAGTGAATGAAACCCTATATTTGTTTTAACATAATGTCTTAGCCTCTTAGGCTTTATTTGTGATAGCTTTCGATCATAATTTTTTTCTGATTTTATTAAATTTTTGTACGTGAAAGTTACTATTGAAAGCATTAAGAAAGCCGTCCCAAAAGAAGCCTTAGATCTAAAGATAATTTGATTTTAATTTTGTTTTTTTATTGTTTTTTATTAATGGAGTTATATTAATCATCAATTGAGATGAGTTGGATTGCACGACACAACTAATATCTCAATTCTATAGCATTTGCACGTGATTAGGATGATAATTATTAATAGATTAAGATAATTTGACAATATATTAATAGTTATAATGGTTGCTATAAATGCATAATAACAAATGTGAAGATTTATGATATTACATAATTTAAATATTCTTAAAAATAACATGAACAACAAATAAATCAAAGAACCATCAAGAAAAACAAAACAGATAAAAGAGCCCTTGGGAAGAACAAAAAGGCAAAAATTAAAGATCCACTAAAATATAAATTGGCTCGTCAACAGAGCATCTTTGTAGAAGTTGATGAACGGCTCGAATTTCCAACATTTTATCAAGAAATGTGGAAACCTTAAACATGCTCAGCAGCTCCACGCCCAAGCTATTTTCCAAGCTCTTCACCCCTACCACCAACCTCTTACCTGCCAAATCCTCAACGCCTATGCCCGTATTGGCCGCACCACTGACGCATACAAGGTATTCGATCAAATTCTCAAACCAGATATCGTTTCCCTCACCAGCCTCATCTCACTCCACTTGCAGTGTAATCAGCCCCATAAAGCCGTTTCTGTTTTCTCCAATATCATATCCTCTGGTATCCAGCCTGATGGGTTTGCTGTTGTTGGAGCCCTATCTGCATCCACTCGGCTGTGCCATCTGGAACTCGGCAGGGAGGTCCATGCTTTGATTTATCGGCATAAATTGGACTCTGAGAGTGTCGTAAGCAATGCCCTCATCGACATGTATTCAAAAACCGGGAGGATTCGTTCAGCTGAGTCTGTCTTTGCTGGTATGATTACCAGAGACGCCGTTTCTTGGAGTAGCATGCTGAATGGCTACGCCAAATGCAGTGATTTGGGCTCCGCAGTTAAGTTATTTGACGAAATGCTGAGCAGAGACACAGTCTCTTGGACAGTGATGATCACTGCTCATGTGCAGCAGAAACAACCAATAACAGCTTTGAAACTCTTCCGGGAGATGAATTTGGAGGGTCACCAACCTACATCAATCACGATTGTCGGTGTTTTATCAGCTTGTGCTGATGTAGGGGCATTGGATCTTGGTCGCACAATCCATGGGTATGTTTTTAAACTGGATACAAGCTTTGATGTCACCCTTTATAATGCACTTATAGACATGTATTCAAAAAGTGGGAACCTTAAAATGGCAGAGTATATCTTCAATGGTATAACTAACAAGGATGTATATACATGGACCTCTATGATTTCTGGGTTCGCAGTTCATGGTGGTGCAAAACGAGCTATTGAGGTTTTTTCTGATATGTTGAATTCAGGCATTAGCCCGAACAAGATCACATTTTTAGCCATTCTTTTAGCTTGCAGTCATGGTGGATTGGTTGATGAGGGAAGAAAAATGTTTGATGACATGAGAACTGTCTATAACTATAAGCCTCAAGTTGAGCACTTTGGTTGTATGATTGACCTACTAGGTCGAGCTGGACTTCTCAGAGAAGCAGAATTGTTGATACAAGATATGGGAATGGATGTGGATTGTGTGATATGGAGATCAATTCTTAGTGCATCTCTTATTCATGGAAATGTTGAGTTAGCAGAGTTGGCTGGTAAGAAGATCAGAGAGAGAGAGCCAGATGATGATGGTGTTTATGTACTTCTATGGAACATGTATGCTTCTTCTAACAGATGGAAAGAAGCTCTTGAGATGAGAAGGAAGATGAAAGAGATGAAGTTGTTGAAGAGGCCAGGTTGTAGCTGGATAGAAGTGGATGGTATTGTTCGTGAATTTCTGGTTGATGACAAGATGAATATCTGTGAAGGAGAAATTGATTTGGTTTTGGAAGAGATGAGCAGGCATTTGAGAACATGTTCTAGTGTTTTATATTCTGAAGAAGATGCTTGAATGTTCTCTTAGGGGATAAAGAATGGGCTAGCTCCTCTTTATTTATATATTTGAGGTATTTCTGATCTTTGACATCTTATCTTATCACTAACATGTAATCTATTTATGTTGTAACTCGATCACTCCAATTTTGATAAATGCATCTGATAAAGATTTTGTTGGTTATGTCTAAGCTCCGTTTGGTGTAAATTATGTTGATAAAGTAAAATCATCTCACTCTCATATTAAAATATGATCTAGTTGCTCCATAATTTAATCTATATACTCGAAAATTAAAGAGAGGATGAACGTACAAATTTGACAAATTGCTGGGAGATCAGTACCTCGGTGATTTGTAGGAATTTAGACGTGGTGGAAGTGGCAATACAAGGTGGAAGCTATGTTGATAGCAACAACAGTAGCTAGTGCGGCGGCTTGGAGGAGAAGATGGCAAAATCTTGAGCCAGCAAGAGGGAGAGAGAAAGTCAGGCAAAAAGATGGGAGGAGGAGGAAGAAGAAAAGAGCACTGGCTCAGGCTTGACCCATGATAAATTTTTTTGGTTGGAATTTACATCGATAAATTTGTTGGAAGTTGATAAGGTTGAATTAGAAATAGGAAGGGATGCAAAAAGAAAAATATAGAGAAGAGATTCGTAGCTTGAATGGTATCATACATATTCATTCATCTACAGCTTTCCGCTGACTTGGTTAGTAGAGATTCAAGAAAGGCAGATGCAAATTTAAGAAGACTTGATTAGAAAGTATAAGAAAGCGAAAAGGATCAAAATGACCCATTGATTCTTCATGAAGGACCAAATAGTCCCCAACTATATTAAATGATTATTTTGATTTCTCAACTCCTAAAAAAGGAATCACATTTATCCCATTATGAGACTATTTTGATTCCTTTTTAAAGACTTGATGAACCAAAATGCCCTTCTAATGTAGTTGTGTACTATTTTGATCATTTATAAAGAATTAATGGACCATTTTTATTTTTTTCTCGTATTGAAAATGACATTGTTTTATTAGATTTAAATGAAAATTTGACTCTTAATAGGACACAATGGAGAAAAATAAACTCCACAAAGTGAGATAAAAAATTGATGTTGTTGTTGTATCTATGGATACTTGATACATGCTTTTATATCCAAATGGTACATCAGAACAGTAGCTTTAAGTATTGTATATAATACCCATTACGCCCTCATTTGGTTTGAGTGTGGTAAAGTTAGTTTTGCTTGGTCATAGGGGATTGATCCGTTTGTTTGAGCAGAATAATGCTGATTCTTTCAAGAGAGAAGTGACGAAGTGAGCTTAGATTGCTGATATTGTTATTGCCTCCTCTCAAGGGAACAATTTACTTCTAAATGGTTTTATCGTAGAAGAGTGTGCTGACTGATAGGAGGAACTTTAGTTAGAATATTTGCTTATGGGTCTTGAGATGAAATGTGGTATGCAACAATCATTTTATGAATAATAAGTTTTCTTATCAAGTGATGATCAATCTCAATTATTTAGTATGAGCTTGAAAACGGGACTATTTGCAAGTGCCATGATTGAAATATTATGGCAATGGAATGTGGTGGGTTCGCCCATATGAATATAAAACTCGGTAAGTTGTCAGAGCCAAATGATATCCATGGCAGCTATTGTGAGCGCCCTATACTCCCCGTCTTTTCTTTTCTAACTATTGTGGATGTTTTGAGCACGTCAATACAATCTGTTTTGCTAAATAATTAATGTTTAAGTAACTTCAACTGCTGTGAGGCATTTTTGAAATGATTTTGTATGACTTTGACTTCACCTTCCACCATTTTCATCATGTTTGATCGATTTTGATTTTGATGCAGATATAGAGGTCAACAACAGAGAAAAGATTATGCATAATATGAGGAAATTGAAGAAGATTTGAAAGGAGTAACTTACTCTTGGGAGTATGAAGAATATCATCACCAGTGTGAGTAATAGGACTAACTTGCCCATTTCCAACAGGAACTTGATCACTACCTTGATATGAAGTGGAAGAAAGTAGATGTTGATGATAGGTTGTAAGGTGCGCTGTAGCATCAAAATTTAAATACCAGTCATCATTGGGTGGAGCTAGAGCAGCAAAGAGAGCTTGAGAAGCCTTGGAAGCAGGCATCAAGACAGGCTTGTCCTATGCCAGCAGTGAGAAGCAAGATGATCTACTTTGCAGCAGATTTGACAAACAATGATAGAAAACGTAGACTGGTCTCACTTGTTTGAATTGCCACTTGCTTCAGATCCGAAAAAAGTGGCAGTACGTCCAATACCCTTGAAGGAGGTAGATCCTCAGTTTCAGAATTTATGCCGACCTAATGCGATAATTTTCGCTGGCTAATTGAATCGGTACAGTGTTCTTGATATTTGATATCAAGAACTTAGAGTTGTGGGAGAAATGGCAAGCTCCTTCATGGCAGCAGCAGTTGTTGTAGGATTCATCAAAGAAGTTGCAGATTGGTCCATTGAATAGGAACAGTAGATCAATTGGAATAGATGAAGCAGAGGAAAAGAAAAGAAAAACTCAAATGCTGAAGGGGGCTTGATGAGGATATCAGAGATCAACGGCTACGATCTGGAGTTTTTTTTTAATGTATTTTATGTACTAGTTTATTTTATATTTCTGTTTTTCTCATTTTACCCTTAGGGGTGGTCATGTGGTAGCCCGAAGGGCATTTTAGTCATTACTTTTTTTCTTTTCATGAGGCTAATTTGTGAGCTAGTTCTTTTGTATTTTGGATGATGAATGAATATTATGAAAAATTTCTGCGTATTGTTCTCTTGATGTGAGAGTTTGTGACTCTTGGAGAAATCCTTAGGAGAGGAGAGGGAAATCGGATCAACCACCAGCCTTGGAGATGGCCGGGTTCGTGGTTCTTCTTCCTTACCCTTCTTTCGGTTTTTTTTTTTTCATTCCTCCTCCATTAAGCTACATACATATCAATCCAATCCCCTTGCTCCTAGCTGCCAGATTCCGTAGCCACACTCAACCTTGCCACCGGCCTCCTTAGTCTCACCCTCACCGACGGCTAGCTCCACCCTCATCTCCCCCCCTCCCCACGGTCCAACTCCCTACCCGAACCCCTTGAACCGCCGACCACCCCATCATCGTCCCTTCCCTTACCAGCCGACGCCCCCCACCACCATATGAAGTCCACTGACCTTCCTCCTCCCTCCCATCAAGCCGTCGATCTACATATCCCCCTGTTCAAAATTATTTCCTAAAGCTCCAATTTCCTTATTTAACTTCATCTATCTTTGGAAGGAGTTGGAATTTGAAATAATTCAAATTTAAATCTCAAATCCTTCCTATATCATTAATCCCATTTTTGGAAAGGCCATTTAATAAATCATTTAATCCAAATCTAAATTAATTGAGTAATTAATGCCTTAACTCCAAATATATTGAATATAGACACACACACCCCTCCCTCTCTCTTGGCCAAACACTCTCCCTTGCCCACCTAATTATTTCTTTCCCATAAAATCAACCCCTCACTTTGGAAATACTTCCAAACCCAGCCCTAGCCTACCCGCCCCCTCCTTCATCCCATAACCTACTTAAATTTATTTCCAAATCAAGAAATTTCAATTTGGAAATTGATCTCAACTTTTTCCTCCAAGATCCTCTCACAAACCTTAAATCCAATTCCCTCAAAATCTAGACTAAACTCTCCCCAAGTCAAAGTGGTTGTCCTTGCTGTTATAACTGTTGTCCAAAGGATTCAGCACCAGCCCCTTGCTGTTCTGCACTATTGTAGGTTTGAAAGTGCTGTCCAAAAGCTTCCAGGAGCCCATAACAGCTGCCAAAGGTTTATACAATCACTATAGGGTGTTATCCAGAATTTCCCAAGTGTCAAAGCTTGTGTCCATCAATCGTTGCAATCTCCTATTGCTGTTTCACTGGCCTTAAAGTTCATATTGCTGTCCAACAATATTGAGAAGAATCGAGGTTGTTTTCTACTTCCAATCAAGCACCTAAACACAGCACCAGGGCTGTATTTATCCTGTTTATTTGGGTGAACCCTCCTCTTATTCTTTTATCTTTTAGTTGCTCTCAATTGTAGTTCTAATTGAATCATCAAAAGTTGTGTTAATTCTTCTCGCTAAAGCCTAGTATTTAGTAGGAATTGTGTGAGAGATATTTCATAGCACTACTCTTATTTGTTATATTATGGATTTCTTTTTGAAACCTATTTTGCATGCAACGTCAGGAGTAATTGATTATTATGTGGTTTTACTTTTTGCAAGTAACTTGACCTAAGCTTGTGTTTACCGCTCTTTATGTTTTACTTCATTGTTTAACTCACCATAAAGCTTAGTTAACTTGCTCTTAATCATCAAGCATGCAAAATCCTTATCTAAATCACCTTTTTTTTCATATATGTCCTGCATCATCTGGTATCAGAGCATATTTTACTCTTAATAAATATACTAGGATCCATCACAGAGTTTTCTTTATAATCTTTATGCTTTGCTAATTGTTCTAACATTGCATTTTTGTCATTTAACACATTGTGTGTTTGTTGTCCATCATATTTTGCATATATTAGTAAGCCTTTAGGAGCATTCCATATAGATTTAGGTGTTGTCCATCCAACCCTTACAACCCTTAGTAATTTATAGTGTCTCTTAATGGACCCAGAATAACTCGGTAGGACTTTAGACTTATTGGTAGGTCAAATAAATAACATTAGCCAACAACTCAAGAAAAATTAGGCTAACTTAGCAGACCTCCATCGTCAAACGACTGAATGATTCGATACCCTAGATAGAATTAGGAACCATTCTCCCCTTTATACACCTTCTAGACCTCCATCCATGTACAGGGACGACACCTTCCAAGATGAGGGACTTCCTCATGCCATCATCGAGCTCCCCACTATGGACTTGATCGCCACCTCGACCCTAGTATTCCACTAATGAAAAATATCAAGGTTGACGCTCCTACCTTCGACATAACCTTAGATCCCAAACTTTTCCTAGATTAGATCAAAGGGATGGATAGTTTCTTTAGGGCGAGTCAATTCTGGTCCAATTTAGAAAGCCTTGGAGAGCCCACAAATGAGTAACCCATCACTGATTGGCTATCCATGAAATGTGAGCTTAAGCAGAATTACCTGCCTCCCTCGTACTTCCCCAGGTTGTTGTATAGGTGGAATAGGTTAAATCAGGACAAGAAACCCGTTAAGGAGTACATGACATCTTTTGACAATTACCTGATTTGCTACAAAGGGGAGACATCCATTGCCCCAACGCATATCCTGTCCATGTTTCGTATCGGGTTGTGAGAGGATATTCACAATGAGTTGTTCGTCCGGAACATCACTACCCTTGAAAATGTCTACAGTTTAGTGTTAGACCTAGAGGAAAACCGTTCCCAACACCCTAATTGACACAAAAACTCTAGGCCTTCCTACAGATCTTCTGGTATTACCACCCCTCATATCCCCACTGCCTAGCCGATCCATGGAAGCACTACCCGACCCTCGTCTTGTCCCCCCATCCCCCGTCCTGATGTTAGAAGTAAGCCTCCCACTCCAGATACCCCTCGGTGCAACCTTGGGACCAAGTGCTTTAGATGTTAGGGGTATGGGCATATCGCCTCTCAGTACTCTAGTTCCAACAAAGTCACGATTATCAAAGAAGTCACCGAGGTGAAATTTGAGCTTGAAGTCAACAAAATTCACCAAGTAGACAACGAGGGTAAATTCTTTGAGGAGGATGACAACCTGCTGTCATCCAATACAGTAAAAGAATTGACTCTTCTCCCACATGCGTGGTGAGATGTGCACTGTCACAACCCGTTGCCATTAATGACTGACGTAGGACTACGATCTTTCATACATACACCAAAATCAAGATAAGAACTGTAAAGTCATGGATAGTGGCAGTTGCATCAATGCTGTCTCGTCCGGCATGGTGTCTAAACTTGGCCTGTCTGTCGTTCATCACCCCAACTCCTATAAGGTAGCTTGGGTCAACACCACTACCTTGGAGGTAAAGGAACGAAGCTTCATATATATCTCCTTTGCTGACTACAATGAGAATGTTTGCTGAGATGTATTGATTATGAATGTCAGACAAATCCTTCTAGGTCGTCTCTGGCTATTTGACGACAATGTCCATATCTATGGGCGTTCAAACACCTGCATGTTTGAACATGAGGGCAAAAAGATCAAGCTTTTGCCATCATAGCCTCGAGTTATGGATGATCCTGAATCCAACCCTGTTAAATCCAAGAAGGGACTGAACCTCTTAGCTGCCATAGCCCGAAGGGCACCCTTGCACATCTTATAAGTGGGTCGTGAGACTTCCACTAAGTCTGACAAACCAGTCCCTCAGGAGATTCAGCCCATACTTAGTAAACTTGTTAATGCCTTCCCTGATGATCTTTATGATCAATTACCTCCAACTAAAGACACCCAGTAAGTTAACTTGTTGATGTCTCACTATAAAGCTTAGTTAATTTGCTCTTAATCATCAAGCGTGCAAAATTCTTATCTAAATCAATTTTTTTTTCATATATATCCTGCATCATGTCTGCTGCTTAGATGCCATGTTGAATCAGAAATAGTAACGTATGTAGCAAGAAGACTACAAAAAAGAGATTAGCAGTCTGAATAGTATCATATTTATTCATCTATCTATAAAGACCCGATGCCTGCTTTTATACTGAAATGGTACGCCTGAACAACCATTTTAAGTACTGTATACCATAATCGTCATATCGTAAGATGAGATAATATACTGTGAAAGCTTCCACAATATGTCTTAAGAAACCTTAAGAATCATTATTCTCAATGTAGCGACACAAATCCCCAGAAAACAAAGGAGCATACGCAATCTGAGATGATATCAGGCTTTGAACCCAAGGCATGAGATTTCTAAGTCAGCCTTGATGACTACCAATTCTTTGAGAAATTCTCGTTGCAACAAATACGCCTCGGTAGCAACAAAATGGGTTTTCATTCACATAACCAGCTTTTTCACTATGTTGTCTCTATGGATTTGTTTGAAGAACACAAATTATTCGGTGCGGAGTTCAAATGGGGAGAACAGTCCTGATGTAGAACAAAGTGGGGCAATTAAAATTAAAGAGCTAAAATTCCATCTTAGATTTCCCTTAATTAATTGATTTGAATTTGAAATTCAAATACAAAAAGAAGGGAGAGAAGAGAGGAATTTATTATCTCCATAATTGGGCACTTAATTAGGGAGGAAATAATTATGATAGAGGGGAGAGAGAGGGCCATTCAAGGAGGAGGGAGGAAAGATGTCCAGATTCGATGTATGTGTCCACATACATTGAATAGGAGAAATTAAATTCAAATCAAATTATTTAATTCAGATTTGTATTAATTGGGGGGAATTTTCTAAAATAGATATATGATATTTAGGAAAGATTTTGAAATTCAGATTCATTTGAATTTTAATTATGAAATATTTTCAAATAAGATAGGGGCTAAATTAGGAAGATGATAATGGGGTAATTGAATGATTTTTTTAAATTAGAATCTTAAATTAGGAAAGGGATGAAAGACATTTCAAAATTTAAAATTCAAAATTAATAGATGGGAGGGAATTGTGTAATCAATTCAAATTAATGACGAAAATTCAAATCTCAAATTAATTTGAAAGTTAAATTTAAAATTCTCAAATTACTTTGAATGAAATTAGGAAAGTAATAAAAGGATGATTTGGAATTGGTTGGTGGGGTGGCCGGCGACTAGGGGGAGATTTAGCCAGCGGTTAAAGGAAAAATAAGGAGAGACAAAATCAAAGAAAAAAGATAAAATCACGAGCCTTTGACTCTTCTGAAGACTGATGGGTGATGCGTTGCCCTTCACCAAGGGACTTCAAGCTACGAGCCTGGACCCATCCTGTGGCTGGTGGAAACTACGATTCCCTCCATAGGGATTCTCACTAACATCCTCCCAAAGAATAAAAGTGCAGAATAATTTTTTTTTAATTAAAACTCCATTATTACATTACACAAGCAAGGGCCTCTATATATAGGCCTAAGAAATTAAAACAAGACACATATGCCCCTAGGACTTACGTAGGACGACCCTCTTAAGTAAGGATAAAAACTGAAAATTCATAATAAAAATAAAAATTATAAATAACAAATCAAGATAAGGTGGAATGATCTCGGTTGTCGATCATCGTCTTCTCTTTTGAAAATCTTCATGATCGGATGTCCGCATCAAGTCTGGATTTATTATATATTTAATGAGTATTTGTTGAGTATTTATAAATACTGAGTAAATACGCAATAAATACTTAGTTGTGAGTATTATTGAGTGTTTTATGAGTAATCGTTGAGTATTTTATGAGTATTTGCTGTTTTACTATGTATTTACTGAATATTTGTGGACTATTTACAGCAAAATATGTAGCAATCCAGACTGTTCTTCTTGTATGGACTCCGCACAAAATAATTTCTGTCGTTTGAAACAATTTTCTTAATACTTTCTAAAACAGTTTTTTAATACAAAATTTTTTTTATTAATTTTTATATTAAAACACAACTTTAGAAAATAGTAAGAAAAAATGTCCTAAATGAAGCCTATATTCTCTCTCATCATTGATCAGGTGATCAATCTAAATACGACTGTAATCTTAAAGATAATAACTTCATATCAAATAAATAAAAGTTTTATATATTGCTCTGAGATTTATCTAAAATTACAATTAATGTGATGTTTATTTCGCAATGCTGGAAGGCTCTCTGCTAAGTGAAATTATTCTGTGCGTTCACCGAACAACGACATCTAGAGGCGAGTCAGAACGCGTCATTTTTGTTGTTGTGTATGACTCGGTACCAGGTGATGTGGAGCGTTCTGATCCGTCTTTGAATCATTCGATGACCACATAGAATAAATTTTCCTCTAATAGTTCAGTGTGTTTATAATACGAAGTAACTAGATTTTTTTTATGAGCTACCATACTGATTTATTTAAAATGATTATTATCCTTTCTTATAAGGTAACTAGTTCGGCCTTATTTTTTATGTGGTTGATCAAATTCTATGTAGCATTCAATCAAGCATAAAAAAAAATAAAAGGGAATTGACATACATATTGATACATCCTCGAAAAATTATCCCGATCAGGCACAAATCTTGAGACAAAATTGAGTTAGAAACTTTCGAAAATAAAATGGAGACCCTTCGAACTCCAATTTCAGCAAATTTATAGTCAAACTCACCGTTTCCAGAATACGAACCCAAAGACACCAAAATCAACTCAATCCGAGTCTAGATGAGTCCAAAGCAAGGGCCCGAAGCGTTGTTGCAGGGTTCGAACCACAATTTGTGTTACCAAACGGTATCCAAACATAACTTGCTTATAGTCGAATCGAGCGGCTCGACGAGATGAATCCAACGAGTCTAAGCTAATAGAATTTTGACATCATTAAGACCTTCAAACATCTAATGAACGGTTGACGATCAAGAGATTCAACATGGGCCCTCCATCCAAACCACTCCTCATTTGCCCTTGATTTTTTACCTATTTTACGGGCCATACCAAATTAGGAAATCTATAAATAGAGTTCCCTTTCCTTTTGAAAAAAGTACCCTAAGCCTAAGGAGAAAAGAGAGAGATAGGAGATTGCTCTCACCTGCTCGCCTCCTCGATCACCATCGGAGTTCCGCCGAACACCACCTGAGGCCTTGAACTCCATCGGACCACCACCTGAGGCCTGGAGCTCTGCCAGACCACCATTTGAGGCCATGAGTTCCACCGGACCACCACTTGAGGCCCTCACTTATGCCAGACCTCCACTTGAGGCCTGGACTTTTGCTGGACCACCACCCGAGACTCGGAGTTCTGCCAGACCACCACCTAACGCCCCAACTTCTGGCCGACCGCCACCAGAGGCTCGTAGTTCTGTCGAACCATCACTTGACACTCAGAATTCCTCCAGACCACCAAGTGACCCCAGAGTTTCATCGGACTACTAATTAACGCCTGAATTTCCAAGTCACACCAGACTTCTGCTAGACCACCAAGTGATGCCAGACTATTATCCTTGTTTGTCACTAGATTTCAACTTTACAGATGCATTTGTAATCTGATCGCCCTCAAGGACAAGTTAGCCCGCTGTAATTTATTTAAATTCTAGTATAATCATTTTCAAATGGGCCAAACCCCGTGATTTTTCCCTTTTTCAGGATCTTCCATATAAAAAAACTTTTATTCTCTATGTGTGAGCTAGATATTCGTGCAACACTAAGATGTAATACTCTAACTCTATCGCCGCGTATATTCTTGCCCGCAACACATATTATAATAATTTAATGTATTTATATATCTAATATGTAAACTTTTATATTTGTTAATATAATAATCAAAATTATGTTAAAATATATGCATGAAACGTTATGTTTTACTTTAAATAAGATGCATCAGAATCAAGAGATCTTGAAAGAGCATATAAGCCTTCACTATCAATCAAGGGGTGTTTGAGGAGCATCCAGAGATCACAAAGGAGGGAGATAGCTGATGCATTCACCTGCAAATTCTGGTGAGGAGTGGACGAGATGACTGTGTTAGAGATTTTGACGGAGTGTTTTCTTTAATTTTATTTTGATAATATGCCCATAGTGCTCACGTAGGACGACCCTCTTAAGTAAGATTAAAAACTGAAAATTCATAATAAAAATAAAAATTATAAATAATAAATTAAGATAAGGTGGAATGATCTCAGCTGTCGATCGTCGTCTCATCTTTTGAAAATCTTC
The DNA here is from genome assembly GCF_001605985.2 of Dendrobium catenatum. Classification (NCBI taxonomy): domain Eukaryota; kingdom Viridiplantae; phylum Streptophyta; class Magnoliopsida; order Asparagales; family Orchidaceae; genus Dendrobium; species Dendrobium catenatum. Next base: position 607,130 of record NW_021319326.1, read on the forward strand.
ATGATCGGATGTCTGCATCAAGTCTGGATTTATTATATATTTAATGAGTATTTGTAAATACTGAGTAAATACGCAACAAATACTTAGTTGTGAGTATTATTGAGTATTTTATGAGTAATCGTTGAGTATTTTGTGAGTATTTGTTGTTTTACTATGTCTTTACTGAATATTTGTGGAGTATTTACTATTTTACATAGCAATCCAGACTGTTCTTCTTATATGGACTCCGCACAAAATAATTTATGTCGTTTGAAACAGTTTTCTTAATACTTTATAAAGCAAATTTTTAGCACAAAAATGTTTTGAATTATTTTTTTTATTAATTTTTATATTAAAACACAACTTTAAAAAATAGTAAGAAAAAATGTCCTAAATGAAGCCTATATATCTCTCTCATCACTGATCAAGTGATCAATCTAAATACGATTGTAATCTTAAAGATAATAACTTCATATCTAATAAATAAAAGTTTTATATATTGCTCTGAGATTTATCTAAAATTACAATTAATGTGATGTTTATTTCGCAATGCTGGAAGGCCCTCTGATAAGTAAAATTATTATGTGCATTCACTGAACGACATCCATAGGCGAGTTAGAACGCGTCATTTTTGTTGTTGTGTATGACTCGGTAACAGGTGATGTGGAGCGTTCAGATCCGTCTCTGGACCGTTCGATGACCACATAGAATAAATTTTCCTCTAATCATTCAGTGTGTTTATAATATGAAGTAACTAGATTGTTTTATGAGCTACCATACTAATTTATTTAAAATGATTATTATCCTTTCTTATAAGGTAACTAATTCGGCCTTATTTTTTATGTAGTTGATCAAATTCTATGCAGCGTTCAATCAAACATAAAAAAAGGTTGACATACATATTGATACATCCTCGAAAAATTATCCTGATTAGGCACAAATCTTGAGACAAAATTGAGTTAGAAACTTCCGAAATTAAAATGGGGACCCTTCGAACTCCAATTTCAGCAAATTTACAGTCAAACTCAATGTTTCGAGAATACGAACCCAAAGACACCAAAATCGACTCAATCCGAGTCCAGATGGGTCCAAAGCAAGGGCCAGAAGCGTTGTTGGAAGGTTCGAACCACAATTTGTGTTACCAAACGGTTTCCAAACATAACATGCTTATAGTCGAATAGAGCGGCTCGACGAGAAGAATCCAACGAGCCTAAGATAATAGAATTTTGACATCATTAAGTCCTTCAAACATCTAATGAACGATTGACGATCAAGAGATTCAACATTGGCCCTCCATCCAAACCACTCCTCATTTGCCCTAGATTTTTTACCTATTTTACGGGCCATACCAAACTAGGAAATCTATAAATAGAGTCCCCTTTCCTTTTGAAAAAAGGACCCTAAGCTTAAGGATAAAAGAGAGAGAGATAGGATATTGCTCTCACCTCCCGCCTCCTCGATCACCGTCCGAGTTCCGCCGGAACACCACCTAAGGCCCTGAGCTCCGTCGGACAACCACCTGAGGCCCTGAGCTCTGCCAGACCAACATTTGAGGCCATGAGTTCCACTGGACCACAACCTGAGGCCCTCACTTCTGCCGGACCGCCACTTGAGGCCTGGACTTTTGCCGGACAACCACCCGAGACTCGGAGTTCTGCCAGACCACCACCTGACGCCCCAACTTCTGTCGGACAGCCACCAGAGGCCCTAGTTCTGTCGGACCACCACCTGACACCCGGAGTTCCTCCAGACAACCAAGTGACCCCAGAGTTTCATCGAATAACTAATTAACGCCTGAATTTTCAAGTCACACCAGATTTCTGCCAGACCACCAAGTGATGCCAGACTATTATCCGTGTTTGTCACTAGATTTCAACTTTACATATGACATTTGTAATATGATCGCCCTCAAGGACGAGTTAGCCCGTTATAATCTATTCAAATTCTAGCGTAATCATTTTCAAATAGGCCAAACCCCGTGATTTTTCCCTATTTCAGGGTCTTCTACATAAAAAAACTTTTATTCTCTGTGTGTGAACTAGATATTAGTGCAACACTAAGATGTAATACTCTAACTCTATCGCCGCATATATTCTAACTCGCAACACATATTATAATAATTTAATGTATTTATATATCTAATATGTAAACTTTTATATTTGTTAATATAATAATCAAAATTATGTTAAAATATATGCATGAAACGTTATGTTTTACTTTAAATAAGATGCATCAGAATCAAGAGACCTTGAAAGAGCATATAAGCCTTCACTATCAATCAAGGGGTGTTTGAGGAGCATCCAGAGATCACAAAGGAGGGAGATAGCTGATGCATTCACCTGCAAATTCTGGTGAGGAGTGGACGAGATGACTGTGTTAGAGATTTTGACGGAGTGTTTTCTTTAATTTTATTTTGATATATTCGTAGGAATTTGAAGAGCATATTCTTAGGATTTTCCCGTTTTCCTGGGATTATGCGACATCGGCAAGCATATTCTTTAGAATCTTGAAAGAATAAGAACCTTTGTTTCAAAATCACCGTTAATTTTACGCAATAGGCGAAGGCGGCCACGCGTTTCCAACAGTTCGGTGGCCAAAACTTTTTGAAGGAAATTTTAATTTTTAATTTTTATTGTTTTGGCTTTTGGTCGACGGAACGCTGCGAGACGATCCAATCGTTTTCCTCCCGGATTTGAGAGCTTGACCATAGGGTTTCTATTTCCTGTTGTCTATCTACCGTTTATCGTTGATTGCCATGTTTTTGTTTTTTATTTTCTTTTTACGGTTTATTTATGTTGGCAAATATGAGCCATATGTTTCACGTTGCAAGCGCCGGGCTTTCCCTTTCTTCAAACTACACGCATTCGTTCTATAACCCTCGATCGGCGATGTTGAAGTTGAAAATTTGAAAACCCTAATCGATGTGAGGGGCTATGATTTTTGTGGAAAAATTGATGCGCAGCCGATTTTTTTTTTCCATTGGTTTGTTTCTCGATATGTTAATTGCTATGCATGTTCTTGGTCCATTCCTTATATCTGTAGTCGTTCTCGCAGAAATAGAGAGACAGAGAAAAGAGATCCCAAGGACTTGGTCTCCTATAAGTTGGGTTGCGTTGTCAATCTCTTTTGACTGCGAGCCCAGTTTCAACACGTTTCCTCGTTATCCTGCTTTGGCGGTGAGTACACCTTTAATTCTCTTTTCTGTTCCAACTTTTCTTTTCTATATAATATTTCTACCCGTCCATTGCTGGTTGTTTGATTATAATCTCTAAAGCGATTGCATTGCTTGTTCGTCTTGAAGAATTTGATCTGCTTCGCCTACATGGCTTCATTACATGGAAACTTTCATCGGCCTCTATCGGCGTTGGCCGCTGTTGCCCTCGCGGCGGTGTCTTCTGACTACATCCCAGAACGATTTGCTGGTCAGAAATCTTCAGATGTCATCCCTCCTTCTGTTCCCAGCTCCTCAAAGCAGTCTGATTCACGGGCTTCTGCAATCTCAGAGACTAAGAGTTTAGGTATCTCTTTTATGTCAAAGGCTTGGCCACTGGTCAATTCGGGCATTTCTCATTCAGCTGAGTTCATGTTTGGTTCTTCGTCTTCGATTGCTTCACCACCTGCACCTCTTGATCCATACCGCTATGCAAAGCTAGCCAAGCCATCTAATGGTCAGGTGTTTAATCCCAAGACAACTCATTCATCAGATGTTCTCTACCGATGGCATCTCCCAGACCCAAATGCTGATGGGATGTTAGGGAAGTCAAATTGCTCATCCTCAAAGTCTCAGACAGTTGTCGTTTTGTTGGGATGGTTGGGTGCAAAACAGAAGCACTTGCAGAGATATGCTGAGTGGTACACTTCCAGGGGTTTTCATGCCGTGACCTTCACCTTTCCTATTTCTGAAATTGTTAGCTACAAGGCTGGTGGGCAAGCAGAAATTGATGTGGAAATGCTTGCAAACCATCTAGCTGATTGGGTTGCAGAAGAAAGTGGGAAGAACTTGGTCTTCCACACGTTCAGTAACACGGGCTGGCTAATGTACTCTCTCGGTTTCTTCATATAGATTTAATGTTTACTCGTATTTTTCTTCATCGCAGATTATTTAGTTTGACGGGAAAATTTGTCTTTACAGATATGGAGTTGTTCTTGAGAAGTTTCAGAAGCAAGATCCTTCCGTAATGGGAAAGATTAAAGGTTGTATTGTGGACTCTGCCCCTGTGGCTGATCCTGACCCACAGGTAAGTTCAATGTTCTATTCTAATTACTTTTCTTGGTTGAATAGTTTTTTTCTCCTATTCAAGTTTATTTGGCTCTCATGAATGCAGTCTATAACCTTCAGTTGCTTGTCTTTTTCTGTGATGCATGCATTGTTCTTTGAGGCATGCGTGTTTTATCTTATCTTCGTTTCCTTAACTTCTCTTTGCTATTCATTAACCACAAAATGTTTTTTTGAAGGTATGAAATGCTTCTGTATTATGTTGGTTATCTAACTGATCTTAGTAACCGGTTACATATATGTTAAAATAAATGAAACGTTAAAATAATTGATCAAATTTTTATTAGATCAAATATTTAGAATTAATAGAATAAAAATTTAGGATATGATATGCTATTATAGTGGTTCTAATATTTACATTTATTAGCAAGATAAAATGATAGGTAGATGTAATAGGTTAGAGTATTGTGAATCTATTATACAAAATAATGGAGATATGAATTAGAATTTAGGATATACGTTCTAGATTTAATGCATAGTTGTTAAAATGGAGAAGTGCTTTAGGAGTATTATGCTATTAATGTATATCTTGGATATTTGAAGAGTTATAAAGAATAATTATATCAGAATTAAATAATTGTTACGTTGAGTGTGATGGAAGTAAAAATGTTATGACGACTGTGACAAAATTGGAAAGGATACAATAAAGAATAATTATATCAGAAGGATGGTTCCATAAGAGATTAAGAGTTGCATTTATTGAAGATAAAAGTAGTGGAAAGTCACCTTAGGTGCTTTGTTGGTGTACACAGATAAGGTTATCATCAAAGGATTTGAAAGAAAATAAATAGATATTATGTAATATGAATAAAACATATTTCAAAATAATTATGCATAACAAGCTAAACGCCTTATGAAACATTCAATGGTAACAAATGGAAAATAATGAAATTTAACTTATCTAAATATTTGGGATGTGAATAATGTTGTTGATTGTGATGATATCAACTCTGTTCTTTTCAAATTGACGTGTTTGAAGCATACCTGGCTTTGTTTTGGGAAATTATTTGGAGTACAAATCAAGCTGTTTTTGTAGTTGGCCATTCTTGATCATGATTTAAATATATGTGATCAAGCCCCATGACAAGAGTGCCTTTCAAATGGCTAATTCTCCAGTCGTTTGACACCATTCAAGATGATGCAATTCTTTTAATGTAAATATAGCTTCTTACTGGAGGATTGAAATCAATAACAGCCTTGGATATTTGATTCACTTTACATCAGAATATTTATTGGATTTTGTACTTGTTGCATGTCTTTGATCTTTAGCTTGCAGGCTTGAAAAAATTCTAATATCTATTTTTTCACATTATTTAGGTTTGGGCTTCCGGATTCTCTGCTGCCTTTTTGAAAAAGCGGAGCGTGGCTGCCAAAGGCATAGTAGATCCTAATATTTCGTTGGAGCAGCCAAAACCTGCAGTTCTTGAAGCTGTCATGTTAACTGTTTTGGAGAAATTCTTTGACGTGGTTCTGAATCTTCCTGCTATTAACAGGTAATAATCATGTATTTGGTGTTTGCACGCATCAATAAATAAATGTAGTTCATGCGGCCATTAGATTTAGGCTTCGTTTGGGACGGCTTTTTTATTGCTTTATGAAATGGAGTTTTAGTGCAATTTTTTTTTTTATTTTTTAACTAAAACTCCGTTTTAGAAAACAATAAAAAAGCCGTCCCAAACGAAGTCTTAATGAACTTAAATAAATTTTAATGGCAACTTGGTGCAAATATTAAAATCTATATAGAAATTTTTGTAGAAAGGCTTGGTTAAAAAATCTCTTAGCACAGCTGAAATTTGTTTATCTATGGCATAGCATCTTACTGATTGTTGTCAACGAGATCTAGTTCCTGATTTAAGAAGCAGACATTCAAGTTATCTTTTTCGTTTATATCTTATTTATTTTTGCATACAATTGCTTATCTTTAACAATTAAAATTTAAACAAGCAAATCATTTAGTCACTGTTTACAACATAGTGATAATTTTAGAAGATATTCTCAGCCATATATAAATGGTAGATGATCTAGGCCAGTATCAGCCTCCATCTCAGTACTGCGGCATAACAATTGCTTTTGTAGTAACCCTTAGGCTTCGTTTGGGACGACTTTTTTATTGGTTTATAAAACGGAGTTTTAATACAAAAATAAAAAAATTTGTATTAAAACTCTGTTTTAAAAAACAATAAAAAAGCCGTCCCAAACGAAGCCTTACTCTATGGCGGTAGGAAATTCACTTTGGATTATTGGATTTAATTTTGATTGCCTTTTTTCAAAATCATTCTGGTTTTGAAAAAGGCACCTCTAACATTCCAAAGTGCATTGTTTAACTGAGATTAGTAACTTCACCATGTGCAATTATCATATGATTGAAATCTCAATCCGATAATTGTATCAACCTTACCTGCTTGATCACACTTTAAACAATTCAGGGTCTAAAAATACTCACTGTAGCCATTGAGTATGACGAGCCTATCCCTCAGGAGGTTCAACCCATACTGAATGATTTTGCTGATGTCTTACCTGATGATCTCCCTGATCAATTACCCCTGCTTAAAGACATCCAGAACGTTATAGATATTGTCCTTGGAGCCTCCCTACCCAATCTGCCCCACTATTGCCTCGGGACACATTTGGTTCCATTATCCGCTCTTGGCAGGGCAATGCCACTTTTGTTAATAGGAAGAGCTGCATTCCCCGCCTCTCTGCTGCTAAAAAATTACTTCTGTTGCTGCCTCGGGAGAGTCAAATTGTACTTAAACCTCATCTGTTATCAGCAAAAGCTTCCTCATTGTGTTGTCCTACTAATAGGCCAGCGTCATCACCAATTTTACATTCTAACATCCGCCATTTCTGCACTTTTACCAGGAGGTTAACAGATGTGTTGGAAATATTGTCCATGGAGCAGCCAAAATGCCCACAATTGTACATCTACAGCTCTGCTGATAGGGTTATTCCAGCCAAATGCGTTGAATCCTTTGTGGAGAAGCAAAGAAGAGCCGGCCATGAGGTCAGGGCCTGTAATTTTGGGAATTCACCTCATGTGGACCATTTCAGAAATCATCCAAATCTCTATACTTCGCAGCTCACCAGCTTCCTTGTAGACTGCGTCTTGTCATGCAGCAAAGAGTCTTCATAAAGAAGTCACTAACTTGAATTTATATTTTTCATTTTTTATTATAGTTAAAAATTCACATCCAGTTTTTTTTTCCTCCTCGGCAGTCAAATTGGCTCTGCTGGATATTGTATTTATTTATTTATTTATTTATTTTAACAGATAGGCTAATTTACAATACATTTCCATGTCTTAGTTTGGCTAATCTTATGATTCTGATGTGTCATTGCTGAAGTTATTTGACAAATGCTTCTACGCCTCATTTGGTTGTTTAAAGATCCGTTATTTGATTGAGTGAAGCCAGAATCAATATTCTATATGTGTTACTAAGTTTTTTATTTGATACAATTTTTTTATTATTTTATGAAGCAATTTTTTAGAACAAAATATTTTTTAATTTACAATTTTTTACTAAAATATTATTTTATAAAACAATAAGGGAGTTGTTTGAAATGAAGTCTAAGATTTCGTTTGGGACGGTTTTTTAGTATAAAAATTTTAATTTTTAAATTAAAAATTTGTTTTAAAAAGTAATAAAAAAATTGTGTCAAATGAAGCCTAAATATAAGCCAAAATGAATCGGTTAACTGCAATAAGGTGGAAGTCTTATTTGGCTGCTTGAAGCTAAAAACACGTGTAAAATGAAGAATTTAATGGATCCATCTCTTGGTTGGCATCACTTAGGATTCGTTTGAGACAGCTTTCTTATTACTTCTTAAAGTAATTTTTCAAATTAAAAAGTTGCTTTAAAGCTGTCCTAAATGAAGCCTAAGTTTTAATTTAAGATAGTTTTTTATTATTTTATAAAGCAGTTTTTTAGTACAAAATATTTTTGAATTTAAAATTTTTTTACTAAAAAATTATATTATAAAACAAAAAGAAAATTATTCCAAACCAAGCTCAAATCAAAAGCCAAAATGAACCGGTTAACTGCAATCATTTAGAAGTCTAATTTGGCTGCTTGAAGCTAAAAACACGTGTAAAATGAAGAATTTAATGGATCCATCTCTTGGTTGGCTGTTGTTAGAAAATTAAATTTTTTTTGTAACTCTACAAACACTTTTTAAATACTCAAAAAATAAAACAAAAATTAATGTAATGAGTGAAAATTGAATTATATTTTAAAATAATACATTCTATTATATTCACAAGCAAACAAAATTATGACATATAACTATTATATTGTTGAAGACCTTAAAAAAGAGTAAGAAAACTATCCTAAATAAAGTTTAACATCACATAACTATTACATTGTTGAAGACCTTAACTGACTGGGAGCACTTCCGTATGAGCGTTTTTTCACCAATTTTACACTATTAGAAGCTACAACAAAACATAGGCATCTTATTTGATAAAATTTTTGAAAATTTTCCTTCTAAAAATTGCGTTCGGAACAGAATTTTGAAGTTGATTCATAAAGCAGATTTCATATAGCATTTTATAAACCTCTTTTAAATTGTTTGAAAAAATAACTTTCTGATCACAATTTCTCAACCTTTTTCTTTCATTGATTCATATAGTACTTTCTCAGCTTCTCAACCCTTCCATGAACAGGAGAAACCTAACGAAATCAAGCCTTAAACTCCAACCAAGCAGACTTCCAAGTTTATAATTCCGTTCAATGAAATCACTCAGTTAAAAAGAAAAAAAAAGAAAAAAAAACTAAAAAATTAGGAAAACAGGCAAATATTTCTTTTAGACGATTCCTGTAGTACTACCATAAAGCTGTACAGATAGGGATAGGAACTCAAAACTTAATGATGGTAAAAAGATGCTGCTGTAAGTAATGAGCAATCTCATCACCAGTAACAAGAACAAGATGTTTTTAATCTCACTTCACTATTTTCCTCTGCATATTTTCCAATCTTAGTCTTCATACTATTCACTTCAGATAGCTCATTTGTGATTCTGATATTGCTTGCTTCAAATTCTTAAATGATCTTTGATAACAAACAAAACCCATAAACCAAAACTCGAAAGCATCAGTAGTTTCAATCTGAATATACTTCTGATTTGGCTTGTTAGAATTTTCACTTGGATTTGCACCTTTTATTCTTCTCAGTGGAATCAATACCTGCACAAAGTTTAATAGAATAGTCAGTAAACAATATAGAAACATTTAACTGAAGAATGCTTTGCTGAAATGAAGGAGAGAAAAAAAAAAAAAACCTTGCAAGGAATCTTGGCAACATATCCTTTAGGAGATCTGACGAGCAGAGATCGGTCACTAATGAAAGCAATTTTTTCTGTTGAAATGAAGAGGAGTCCTGGAATGGGACCAGCTGTTGTTGAAAGATGGCACTGGAATGCCTGAATCAGCTTTTCACCTTCAGCAATGGAGAAACTTTTCTTAAATACCCTCTCAGTTCCTCCAGCTTGAAGAATCCTTGTACCCACTTTAACTTCCCTTTAACGGTTTTAGAGACTCCTGGTCCCAAGCTTGCTTAAAATTTTTGCGGTGCTACGAAGTTAGATTTATGAAAAATATTTGTACTCTTAAGCATTCGATAATGTATAAGGTATAAAAAAACTTTAGAAGAAGTTTTTCTTATTAGAATTTGTAAGCATATCATCATCATTTTCGCAATCATTAACCTACTTGTTGGGGAGAGATAAGGAGTAACACATCTTAATGAAGAAACAAGCAAAAAAGTAAAAGCAGCGGAAAAATAAAAGACACCAAGATTTAACGCAGAAAAATTCCAAATAGGAAAAAAAAACTACGGAGCTACACAACATCAAGAAATTCACTATGAAAATTGAAAGAAATAAGTACAGATCACTAAATACACTCAAAATACAAGAGATTGAAAGCCAAGTAAAATAACCTCAAGGGATGCAATCATTCAGAGAAATAAGAAAGAAAGCCATCCAATCCATCCGAGGCACTCAAGCCTTTGTGTTGTACCGTTGCAACACTGTATCTATACCATTATGACACTCTGCTATCTTTCTTGTACCAAGGCAAGCACAACGTCGGCGCCGGGGGGGGGGGGGGTTTGGATACCCGGGGGGGGGGGGGGGCTTGGATACGCAATGCTGGGGGGCGCTCGGGTACGCAACGCCGGGGCGTTGTAGGAAAAAAATTAGAAATTTTAGTGGGTAAACCCTTCGCACCCCCAGCGAACACGACAAGTTTTAAGGTCCGAGACAACAGAATAACCAGATTGATTAACACAATTAGATTCCACACATAACACTACTCCAAACTATTTGTGATGAATTTGTGAGTATATATATTCTTTATTTGTTTGTGATGAGTGCTGCATGCTTGCATGAGAAGTTAAACTCATTGTATGCAAATATTTTGCATGATTTTTATGTAGATTATTAATGGTTTTTCTCCTCTTTCAAAATCTTTGACTGTAATTTTGAATTCTCTTCTTTTTTTGAACATTTTCTATCCTTCATTAATCTTGTTCTAACTTTCTAAAAATTCATTCGGTTTTGTATATTTGGAGGACAATATTTTATATTTATTTATTTTTGTGTGTGAAAAATGAAATGATTACAATTGAGAGAATTGGAGTGGGTTTGAGGAGCTTAAAAAAGAAATGATGGATCTAGTAAATTTTGTTATTTTTTAAATATGTTTTCAACCAAATGAGCTTTAAATATACCTTTTATTGTCTTGTCTTCAATTGATGCACTCTCGCCATTCTTTGCTATAATTATTCCTCAATCAAAATTTTCTAATTTTTTTTACGCATCCATCTTAGCATTATCACTTCAATCACATTAAACTAAACTATTCATGAATTTTTCATATCTAAGCTGCCTATCTAATTGCAGATAGATTAAATTTATCTTTTAAGCTTCATATTTCGTTTGGAACGGCTTTTAATTTTTAAACTAAAAAATTGCTTTAAGAAACAGTAAGAAAGCCGTCCCAAACAAAATCTTAATGATGTTCTTTCAACTCCTAAATATGTTTCAAAGTCTAAAATTCATTTGCTAATTACCATGATCTCCGATGCCCTGTGCAAGATTATCAGCTTTTCTTCTAAACTTGTTCATCAGATCAATGATGGACTCCAATCTCTCTGCACATTTTCGAGGGAAAAAAAAGAACTTTAAGTTAAACTTCCATAAACTTTCTACAAAATCAAAATGAGATATTTAATCATTACTTTGCTTCAGATGAGCAGTGCCGTATTCTGCAGGCCGACTGTATGCAACAATTGGCTCAAGAATAACAGGATAACCAATGACTGAGCCCTGGCTTTGATTCTTCATTCTGGATTACAGCTTCTCCTCCCTCTCCTGTTTCAAGTACTTCAGATTTCTAAGGTGTTCTCTGTGCCCCCCAAATCCATTGGGGGATTCCAATTTATAGAATGAAGAAACCTGCACAAAAAAGTTGTCATTGTTTAAGGAATCTGAGCGGTTAAGCAATCGAAAAGATGAAAATAGTTTTCAAAGGACTTTGTGGTTTTCCAAATCAGCATTACATGCTTCAAAGCCATGAACAGCTTATCAGGAATAAAGGCTTATGTAAAGATATGATAAATGAATACTTCTCAGTGCCTCGAAAAGCTCATTTCATCATAACAAATATAAATTTGGGGAGTTCAATTAGGGCTGTCAAAATCGGGTCACGGGTCGGGTTCGGGTCCAATCAGAAACTGACTCAGCACTGCTCGACCTGCCCCAAACCCGACCGATTTTTTTTGCAAACTGGTCGGTTTTTCGGACCAGATGTTTGCTCCTTGGACGACGTTTTCTTCCCGTCGGATCGGAAGTTACAACATTTTGATTAGCCGAAGCAACAACATAAGTTTGCTTGCTGCCTCGCTAGCTCCTTCGTTGCTGCTCGACTTCGCTATTCGCTCCTTGAACGACGCTCTTTTCCCGTCGGATTGGAAGTTACAACATTTTGATCGAAAGCGCCGAAGAAATGATGGGAGTTTGCTCGCTACCTCGCCAGCTCCTTTGTTGTTGTTTGACTTCGCTCCTTGGACGATGTTCTCTTCCCGTCGAATCGGAAGTTACAACATTTTGATTGGAAGCAACGCTGGAGTTCGCTCGTTGTGAAGGTTGCTGTTGTACAACTTCGCTCATTGGATGACATTCCCTTCAGGTCAGATTATAAGTTACAACATTTTGATCGGAAGCAACAACGGGAGTTCACTCGCTGTGAAGAACTTTCTCTGTTTCATGCACTTCTTCAGCCAAATCTCATAAATATGCCGATCCGGGTTAAAACCGGGTCATTCTTAAGTTTCCGGATTAGCTATGAAATATAAATATATTTTTATAGTTTTCTAAGTTTATCATATTTCTATAAACCATCTATTAGTTATGAAATTATAAATTTGGAAAATATTTATTAATTAATAAAAAGCTCACTACGCTAAAAATTACACAATTTTACAAAAATATAAATAATTTGCATATTTCTGATAACAAAAGATTTTACATATTAAAAAAAAAAAGCAAAATCTCATGAAGTGAAAGTTGACCTTCCTATATGTGGCATGATCAATGCAAGCTAAGGATACGATGATCGACTATGGTTGGCATACAAGAGATCACTTAGAACGAAGATCCGAGTATCTTGTTCGTGATGAAATGATTCAAATTTTGTTCGATTGTAAAACGGACTGCATCAATGCATTAAGATATTGAATTTACCAAAGAGGAGTTGTTTATACTTGACTCGATCTCAATTGAGCAAAGATTTAAAACCAATTGTTGGCGAGTGCGACGCCGCACAAAAATGCCCAAATGGCTTATGATCTCTGAACAAAATGCACTGATGTAATCAAGGCATTGAGTTTACCTAAGGGGACAAGACCCCTCACAATCTATTTGAATAGAAGCAATCAAAATTGACGGTCTACAGACGTGATGTTACCCGAACGATATATGTTCGCGAAAAGATTTAATCATTGTGTTCAAAATGTCCAAATCATGTAGAAAAGACTGCAATATTGTCTAGACCATTGTACAATGTAAAAAGATAAAATTCTCATGAATTTCAAGTTGACACTATACAAAATGACCCAAATGACATTTCGATCACTAAACATACAACGCCGATGTGATAAGAACATCGAATTTACCTTAGGGGGGGCTCCTTACAATTGAATTGAGCTAAGGTGATCAAAATCGATGGACTACATATGGAGCGTTGTGCTACATTGCCCAAAAACCGTATGTTTACAAAACAAATATTGCCATTGTGTCCGGAACGTTAAAATCATATTGAAATAGCTTGAATTTTTGCACAAGCAAACAAGCAAAATCAACATGTCTTTTGAGGTTGTGCACGTAAATTGATATGCTTGATAAACAAGGGAATTAATTCACATTTCTTTTGCCTGTTATATTTTAATTTAAATTAAATTTCTTAAAAAAAAATTTCTTTAAAATTTAAAATTATATCTACCATGACCAAATCCTCTGCCAAATGCTGTAAGTTCGGCTCTATACTTACCCTTGCCGTCCTGTAAGTTCGGCCCACTTGCTGAACTCCCTTAGCCATTAGCCCATCAGCTCATATCAACCTCACAAACAACTCCTCCCTAAGCAGCTACCAACAGCCTCTTAAGCCACACCACTAACAACCCACTTCATTTCCTTCATAACCAGCCAAACTCAACCCAAATAACCTACAAACACCTCCTCCCCTTCACATCCTGAGTACCCAATTCAGCCTTCTCCACTTATCTTGCCAGCACATTTTTTCCAAAAGACAACAACATTTCTTCCCTGCCACTTCCAGTAAAAATCCATGTCACATTATCTTGCATACACCTACAACCCACTACACTTTACACTACCTACTAGACAAATCCCACTTCAAGAACCCAACTCTCCACTCTCCTTCTATTCTCCCAAAACAGAGATCCCAACTCTCCACTCTCTTCCCTCTCTCTCTCTCTCTCTCTCTCTCTCTCTCTCTCTCTCTCTCTATTATTATTATTATTAGTAAAAGAGAGTGAAAGCAAAAACTAAAAATAAAAAAGATTAAGGCTTCGTTTGGGATGGCTTTTTTATTGCTTTTTAAAACGGAGTTTTAGTACAAATTTTTTTATTTTTGTATTAAAACTCTGTTTTAGAAAGCAGAAAAAAAGCCGTCCCAAACGAAGCCTAAATAAGGAAAAGAGAGATTTGAGTGTGTTTTTTGGCCCCTCATCATTTCGCCTCGGTGCCACCGCCGCTTGTCGTGCAATGATATAACGCTCGCTAAACTCAAAAACTCAAATCCCATTGTCGACTCTTGTGATGCAATGAGTTTACCTCATATAGTCATATGTAAGCTTTTTTTAACATGATGGGAGGAAGCTCGGTGCGACACTTGTGATAAATCGGGTAAGCCTTGTGTGTGCTTTTCTTAGCATGACGGGGTAAAATTAAGTACTCGTGCTTTCATGCCGACGAAGAAATTTGCGAGCATCCATGCAAATATTCTAAAGACACAAACATTCCTTTCTTAGCGTGGTGGGCTGGCTTATACTCCAAAAAATTTCTCCTAAACGGGAGAGACCCCTGGAGGCTACCTAATTTTTTAGTAAATAGGAAAACTGACTTAAACAAATATAGAAGGGACCAAACCTAAATGAATCATTGAAATGAAAGACCAATAAAATAAAAATTGTAAAATAATGGTAGAACTCGATGCAAATTAAACGTAAAAGAAAGCGTGGGAAATTTGTAATGGAAGTGGCTGCTCACTAATAGGCGACTACGGACTTCTAATGAACAAATAATTTTCTTATGAAAATGAGCTACTTGTAATGTACACAATAGTTTGCCTATGAGCAATAACAGTGAATTTGTAATGCACAACAATCCACCTATGGGCAACATCAGATAACTTGTAATGCTCCCATCAGTCAGCCTAGAGGCACGAGCAGGGAACTTGCAGTAGAATTATTCACCTATGGGCATTTACAAAGGGGCATCTAATGCATACTAATTTGCTAAGGGGTAAGGAACACTAGACTTGGAATGAACACAGAAGCCCGCTCATGAGCAAAGATAAGAGACTTGTAATGAATACAGTCTGCCTATGAATAATATCAATCAACTTACCAAGAACACATATACCGTCTGCGAGTATGAATGGAAGATTCTTGATGCACAAAGCAGTCTGTTTGCGGGTGAAGATGAGAAACATGCAAAGAACACTACAATTCATGTGTGAGAAGAGCTAGAAATTTGTAGTGTATACAATGATTAACCCACAAGCAAGAATAAGGGGTCATACCAAATGAATCAGCCCGCCTACATGAAAAAATAGAGTAGCAATGTATATTATAATTCACCTATGAGCAGTAGTAAGGAATTCATAGTGCCCACAATAATTATTCTATGGGCATGGACAAGGAGCTCGTATCAAACAAAGCATACAATCTATAAATAATATTAGGGAACTTCTAAGGAACACTACAATTCACCTGTGAGTAGGAGCAATAAGAATTCGTAGTGCACACGATTAGCCAAGGGGGCTCGTATCAAACATATAAGCTTGCCTATGGATGACAATAAGGAATTCGTAGTGAATAATGTAGCTTAGTTTCAAGCAAGAGCATGATCTCCTAACATTTATTTAATAAAAATATCTTACAAGCTGCGTTAATTGATATGATAATTTAAAGGAGATAAGATAAGCTAAATAACATCTCTCTAATGAACTACAATTGAAATCTAATATGCTTTCTCATGCCACTGAATCCACAATGAACAAAAAGCATTTCTTGAATTTTAAATGAAATCTTACACACTTTCCAATAATCACTTACACAAAAGGTATGCTTGGATACTTTAAAATCCCCTCATGCATAAAAATATAATTTCCTAAATTTAAACGCGACTCATCAAAAAGCATGCATGTTAATTCAAAAGAAGATTTTTATTCCCCGCATGTGCTCCAACAAACGTGATAAATTTGTAAACACAATTTTTTTAGAATGCTGCGTTGGGATTAAAAACTCGCTAATGTTAAATCCTATTTTAAAACTAAATATCTGCATGCATGTGCTCCAACCACTTTATTAAGCTCCTAAACCTAAGGTTTGAGAATGTTGCGGGGGGTCAAATATTCAAGTTTTAACGTGAATTAACAAATAAATGCCTAATCAGAAATCTACCAAGATTTTTAATTTTAAAGTCCACATTAGGCCTTCAAAGGCTCTTTAAATGAAACTTATCATAAATATATAAGATCTCTGTTTTAGCGTTTACATTATCATCGATTATTGAACCCAATCCTCTGTTAGTGGGCGAATAGTGTTGACAATGTTCAAATAACCAATTATTTGATGTCTCCCTGATGATGGTCATATTGAAAGTTAACCTCAATTGGAGGGGACTCTACTTTCTAAATGCCTCCAATCCTTTTAACAAATACGACTTTTTTAAAATGACTTCAATGTCACCTTGATGATGACCGTGTTGAAAGCTAATATCAATTGAAGGGGCTAATTTTTAAATCTTATCTAAACTCCAAAGCTCTACATCTATTAAGAATATTAATGTTTAAAATTAAAATTAATTATCTAAAACTTAAATAAAAATTCATCTACCCTTCGCAACCATTTGACGAGGGTGATGAACTCAAGGATAACTCAGCTCACAAAGAGCAATGTCCGGTCGAGAATATCATTCAAATTTATTCTCAAATTTTATTCTTAGCTTGGCCATATGGCTCTACGTGATATAATTATGATTGGTTCTCTAATAAGTGGTTTGACCAGACGGATCCACAAATAACCTATGGCTTGGTCCGGATGGCTCCATGTGGTAAGTGATTATGACCGTGACCCTTTGTCCTAGTGGCTAGCTTGGTTGAGCGACTCCGCTGTATTAAGATCATGGCTCTAAAACTCACATTTATAGAGCCCACAATGAAATCTCACATTAAGCCGGATAATAAGTAAATTTGCACAGACATTTGCTTTAAACACTCATGTTATTAGTCAAGTAATCTTACTTCAAGTGATGATAATTTAATTTAAATACCCATCCTTTCTTCATGCAACTTCAAGCTTATAATTGCATGCAATTAAACGATTCATTTAAGGGAAAAAAGAAGATTTAAACGAAGGAAAACAAACATTTCACTAGGAAAATTCCTTTCAATACTACTACGACGAAGCTGTACAAATAGAGATGATAACTCAAAACTTGAAGGATGGCAACAAGATGACCGCTCTAAATAATGAGGAATCTCATCGCCAGTAACAAGATTTTTTTTTATTTTTTATTTTTTATTTTTTATCTCACTTCTCTATTTTCATGTACATAAATCCTAATCTTAATCTTCATCCTTTTAACTTCAAAATGCCCATTTGTGATTCTGATGTTGCTAGCTTCAAAATCTTAAACGATCTTTGATAACAAACAAATCCCATGAACCAAAACTCAAAATCATCAGTAGTTTCAATCTGAATATACTTATGATTTGGCTTGTTAGAATTTTCACTTGGATTTACACCTTTTATCCTTCTCAGTGGAATCAGTACCTGAAAAAAAAATTAACAGAATTGTCAATAAAAATACAGAAACGTTTAATTCAAGAATACTCTGCTGAAATGAAGAAAAGAAGTAACCTTGTAAGGAATCCTGGCAACATTTCCTTTAGGTGATCTGAACACCAGAGATCGGTCACTAAGGAAAGCAATCTTCTCTGTTGAAATGAAGAGGAGTCCTGGAATGGGACCAGCCGTTGTTGAAAGATGGCACTGGAATGCCTTAACCAGCTTTTCACCCTCAACAACTGCAAAACTTTTTCTGAATACCCGCTCAATTCCTCCTGCTTGAAGAATCCTCGTGCCCAACTTTAACTTCCCTTTCACAGTTTCAGAGACTCCTGGTCCCAAGCTTACTGAAAATTTTTACATGCCATGAAGTTAGATTTTTGCAAAATATTTGTACTCTTTAAGCACGGGATAATGTATAAAGTATGAAAAAAATCTATTTCGGTTTGGCTTTATGAAAGTGTAGAATTCATAGGTTAATTACCATGATCTCTGATGCCTTGCGCAAGATTATCAGCTTTTCTTCTGAACTTGTTCATCAGGTCAATGATGGACTCCAATCTCTCTGCAAATTTTTAAGCCAAAAAAGAATAATCAATTATAAATACATTAACTTGCTACAAAATCAAACTGAGAAATTTGATCCTTACTTTGCTTGAGATGAGATGTGCCGTATTGTATAGGACTGTATGCAACAATTGGCTCATTAATGGAAGGTTTTCCCGTCACAGATCTAATAGGAAAACCTATGACTGAACCCTGGCTTTGATTCTTCATTCTGAATAACAGATTCTCCTCACTTCCTCTCCTGCTTCAAGTTCTTGAGATTCCTAAGGCGTGCTCTTTGCTCCAAAATCCATTGGGGGATGCAATTTATAGAATGAAGAAATCTGAAAAAAACAGTTGTCAGTGTTCAAAGAATCTGGGCGGTTGAGCAACCAAAAAGATGGAATTAGTTTACAAAGGACTACGTGGTTTTCTGAATCAGCATTGCTTCAAAGTCTTCATCAGCTTGTCACGAATAAAGGCTCATGTAAAGAGATAAGAAAAAGAATACTTCCCAGTGCCTCTAAAAGATCCTTTGATCATAAATAGTATAAATTTTGGAGGTTCAATCAACCGTAACAGTTTTTTTATCAAAAATTCTTTGAGTTTAATGGTATTTTGAATAGCAATCTTAACTAGTATTTATCAAACAGTCACTCACATTATTCAATAATAAATAAAAAACAACGGTAAAATGAGAGGCTACATCAGTTTAGCAACATACATTATCTTACAAGATAAGCTTAAGTTATTTATAAAGCTGAAATGGTCAATTATGGTGGGCCATTTTGTTTGAGAGATGTTGCTGACTTGGTCCCATCTGATGTGTATCAATTGATTCCTACCTCTCTTTGATGTGGAAGTGGGACACCTTTGCTCTTCTTTCTTCTCCTTCTTTTTCTCGTCCTTTAAAATTAGTGCAAACATTAGCAACAGTGAGAATTACACTCAGAAACAAGTCAGCATTTTGATATGCTTTCCAAAATTAGCAAACTAACTTATGCAAAGCACCTTAAATATTTTCATTGTTTCACTCAAGAAGCTTAACATATACCTCAAAATGTATTTCATGTATGGATATTAAGTTACTGCATAACAAATCAGCTAACTCATCCACAAGCTTTACTAGAAACCTTAAACCTTGCTCACCATGTAATTTTCATGAATGATATTAAGGCTTCATTTGGGACGGCTTTCTTACTGCTTCTTTAAGCAGCTTTCTAGTTTAATTCTTGTACTAAAAAGTTACTTTAAGAAGTAGTAAGAAAGCCGTCCCAAATGAAGCCTAAGTCGTGTCATGCACCACAAGCCTATTCAACCATGTGCATGGACTATTGAACCTTATTTGACTATGATGGAAGCCTAATTGGCTATAAAAATAAACAAATTTGAACATTAATCTACTCATTTGGTTAGATGCTTGTTTGTCATGTAACAAATGGATTAAAAAAATTAATAAAATAATTTTTAAGAATGGTTTAATGATTTATTTAATAGCTTATTCCATTTTTTGTTGTTTAACCTTCTTCCGTTTCATACATTTAAAAATTGAGGTATATTAACTGAGTTGTAAAGATGATGCAACTCTCTGTTGAGAATTGGTTAGATAAATCTTTTTGATATCAATTTCATTTTTTTTTACTGATTTGATTTAAAATTCCATTTTTTAGTTATATTTGTATTTCAATATATATATATATATATATACTCGCTGAACTATATTAAATTTTATTAATTTGGCTCTCAGATCAACTCTCACGTTATTCTGATTGTTTTTTCTCCTATAAAATAAGTAAAAAGTGGAAACCAAACAAATCAACGTCCATCTTTTACTCTAATTCATTGTATAGGCCTCGTGTACTTAAATATCTACTTTACCAGTAGCAGACCACAAGCAAAGTCGCTTTTATGCTGCCTAAATCTTGCTGACTACATGGTTAATCAGCACCTTAGTCTTTACAGTCATGATCTTATCATAAGTTAAAATATAATTAAGGACTAAAAAGATGAAGAAAATATCTAATTGCTTCTATGACTTGTTGTTTTTCATTGAATTTGCTGATTTGTAGTTCTGCTTTGATGTTTTCAATGAGGCAGGATCAGATTAAGGCTTCATTTGTGACAGTTTTACTATTGCTTTCTTAAGTAGTTTTTTAGTACAAAAATTTCTAGTCAAAATTTTTTTCTACTAAAAAATTGTTTTAAAAAACAATAAAAAGGTTGTCTCAAATGAAGCCTAAAAGTCACTTGCACAAATTTGAATTCAAAGGTTTAAAAAAGTGCAATGTTTAGATCGAGCTGCTCCAAAATCATATCAAACCGTGCTCCAAGTGCCAAGTGATCATGGGTCGTGGGATTCTTAACCATTGTTCTCCCTCATTATAAACAGACCCTTCCCATTGCTTAGAGCCTTTTGACATCAATCTAGCCTTATGTTGCACATCAACTTCATGAGATCCTTCCTTCTTTGCATGCATCCCTTTGCACCCAATGACTTTTCTTCCTGGAGGAAGCTTCACCAACCTCAAGTAGCATCCTTCTAAAGTGACTCCATCTCTTCATCCAAAGTCCTCTTTTATAGATCACCATCAAGACTATACACTACCCTTATAGGGACTAGGAACTTCAGCCTTCGTAACTGAAAGTGTAAATGCAATGTGATCCCCAAGTCAAGTTGGCTTTGCGATATTCTGGTGCCTAGTCCTATTCCTTACAATTGACTCCTGAGCAAAAATCTCAACCTCAACATCAACTTCTACCGCCTGATCTAAAACTGAATCAGTTTCCTGAGTAGAGGTGATCTATCTTTGTGGAGTAAATAGAGTTGCATCAAACTTCAACTTTTGCAACACATATGTGGTCTCAATAGAACTCTCCTCCGCTTCAAGTCTTGAGGCTTCAAAATGATTGCCTTGCCAAAAGTAACATTCCTGCTGATGAAAATCTTCTTATCTACTAGAACATAGAGTTTGAAGCCCTTGACTCCATGCCTGAAGCAAATAAAGATTGCCTTCTTTGCTCTTGGTTCCAATTTATCATTCTAAACATGATAGTACTTGGACACCAAAAAACTCTTAAGTGCTCATAATCTCTAGCAGGATGCCTTGACTACATCTTCTTTGGTGTCTTCTTCCCAATAGCTACAGAAAGCAGACGGTTCACCAAGTGATAGACATACTCTATTGCTTCAGCCCAATAGACTTTATCCAACATAGCATTGGATAACATACGCCGTACTTTCTCCACCAAACTTCTATTCATCCTCTATGTTGCTGCGGTGTCTCTTTAATAGTGAAGTGAAGCTTTATCCCAGATCACTTGCACTCCTGTAAGAATGCATCAAAAGTGTATTCACCCTCAATGTCTGATATGATACATCGGATCCTTTTGCCAGCCTGACTCTCAATCCACTTCTTCAAAGTTCTAAAAACCTTTAGTACATCGCTCTTGCGCCTCATAGTATACACCCAAACATATTTGGAGTAATTATCAATAAAAAAGATAAACTATTGCCAACCACCAAATGATGTTGTCATCGTCGGGCCCCAAACATCTGTGTGAATATACTCTAAGATATCCTTTATATTGTGGATGTCAGTACCAAATGATACACATTTATTCTTTCCAAACACACAATATTCACAGAAATTGAGCTTGTAGGTGCTTGCTCCTTTGATTAATCCTTGCTTCATGAAAGCCATAAGAGAAGCCTCTCCTGCATGAACTAGCTACATATACTATAATGTAGTGGCGTAAGAAGAATCATCAGCAACATCAATCATTCCAATCATTGTTCTTCCTTGAAGATAGTAAAAGTTGTGAGAACGAACTCCTTTCAGAAAAAACCAGTGCTCTATAATATATCTTTAGAACTCTTGCCTCAATGACAACCTTGTAGCCCTTGGTCTCTAAAGCCCTAACAAATAGCAAATTCTTTATAATATTTGGAAGATATCTCACATTAATCATCTCTCTCATAGTACCATCATGGATTCTGATGAAGATGCTCCTTACATAAACTATACGACAAGCTTGATAATTTTTCATGGTCATAACACCATAATCAAGCTCCCTGTAGGTACAAAACTACTCCCTGGTGGGACAAATATGATAGGTAGCACCAATATCTAGAATCCAGTATGAATTATCTGAATAAAAACTTTGAGAGACTACAAATAGTGATATATCTAAATCTTTGTCATGCTCTTCCATGCTAAAGTTAGCCTCAGTGGAAACTCTCTTTCCCTTTTCCTTAAGCTTCAGACAATCTTTCTTCCAATAACCATTTTGCAAATAGAAAGCACATTGAATTCCCAAGACTACCCCTACAAGATTTTCCCCGCTGACTGCCACTCTTTTTCTTCCTCTCAAATCTTCCTTATTGGAGTGTGAGAGGCTCAGCTGAATTCATATTTGCAGACTCATCCGACTGCGAATTCATACAAGATTATCCCAATGCCGGAACTCGTGGCACAGTAATGTAGTAGTCATCTCGCCATAGTTCATGACCTCATTCCCATGAATGAGCATCATTATGAAGTTTCGTACTCATCCGACTGCGAATTCAATAGGAGCACCTTGTATTCATCTATAACCTCCTCATCCAAATTTAAAAGATCTGCAAATAGCTTTATAAAATCATTCAAGTGCTTATCATTTGTAACCACCCCATGTCTCATCAGAAACCTGTAGAGCCTCCACTTCATATGAAGACGATTCTCCACGTTCTTCGTTAGATACTTGTTCTCTAAAGTCTTCCATAGCTTTGTATTAGAAGTTTACATCATCACCCCATACTTGATCTCCTAAGATAAGCAATTTTTTATCAAGCCACAAGCACTCCAGTTAATCTTGAGCCAATCTCTCTCAGACATCTCTTCAGGATGTTCATCGCCTACCAGAACATCCTTTAGATTCATAAAGCACAACGCATCCATCACCTCACATTGCCACATACCAAAATTTTCTTTGCCATCAAATTTTGTCACATCAATTTTAATAGGATGTGTAAGCATCTGATGGATCGCCACCTTCTCCACCGTCGAGGTGGATGTATCCATGGCTCAACGGGATCTTATAGCCTCCAAGAACTCGCAACCTCCTTACGATGCCGGAATTGGAACAATTAGATCCTCAATCTACTTCTAACAACGATCAAAATCACAATTAATAGCACAACCACAAACAATTCCTTCAATTCTTCTTGCTTGATTTTGTCCTGTTCCTTTCCCAAGAGATAAGCTTGCGATCTGCTCTGTTCAGAACCTGAAATCCAAACCACTTCGTTCTTTTGATGAGTCAAGACCATGGGAGACTTCCTTTGATTAAGTTGACTTGATCATCTTAGTCAAACTGGTCAAAACCCATTCAAAATTAACTTTCAAATTTAAATTCTAACCCAAAGCATAAAATCTCATTCATTAAATCAAAATATCTTCTAAGGACTCCCCATAATCTCATGCATCTCTGTTATAATTAAAGTAAACAAGTTTTTTTTTTACTTGGTGTAAAATTGCATTCAATCATAGAGAAAATAACATAAAGAAGAACAGAGACTTAGGCTTCTCATGGATGTTAGTTGCTCTCAGTCTCCATGTGGAAGGAATCATTAGTCATGAAGTTGATAGCAACGGCTACCCATATATATTCTTACACCAACCCAGCTAAAAGAAGTCATGATGATTCATCTATTTTTGATCCAGTGAAATCTTAATCAACTATATTTCAATCATTAATACATCTTTCAGCTACAAATACATCTTTCAACATCGTTGGTGCAATCAAGATTGCTAGATCTTTAATGTTTGCTACATTCAACATATTGCTATGTATAACATGAACACATTCTCTCTCTCTCTCTCTCTCTCTCTCTCTCTCTCTCTCACACACACACACACAAACACACGATTTATTATTCTGGGCAGAGTCCGGATGTATCGGAAGACCAATAAAAATGCGCCACGGCACCTCAAAAAAGTACTGCGCTCGGTACCGCGCCCGGTATTGTGCTCGGTACCTAGCGTAACCGGACGGTTCTCCCGTCCGGTGTCCGCACATAATAATTTCTCCACACACACGCATGCACGCACACACCTCCATGCTCCCTTCTCACCCCTCCATTAACAGCCACCTAACATTTTTTTTGCCAAACGTGGTCCCCTATTATCAACAAAATTTTCTCCTTTTCAGAGTATTCTTATATACTATTTACTTCTTATCTGCTTTCTCTGTCATGGCCTTTACAGATCTACTAGAAAAGCAGGTATGCTGAGACAGCACTGCGTCGGCAAATTTATTATGCTGACTGTTTTGGATGTGGGCTGCTAATCCAAAATCTAAAAGCAGACAAAGATTGCACAGGCCTTCTTAAGAATAGTGGATCATGCACCGGTATATGTCAACTGTTTTTTTTTTCTTTAATGAAAACAACCTTTCTTTCTGCAGAACTACTGATTTTTCTAGAACATATGCTTTTACAAATTCCCTTTTAATTAATTAGTATCATGCAATATCTCCAACTCAGCTCTTCAGCTCAAAATTTATCTTGTTATTGCTTCTATAGAATTTTATGAGTTTGATGTAATGGTTAAGTTCTGATGTCATAATTCCGAGTTACAAAAATAAGCGCTTTAGAAATATAAGAAGATTCTGTATTTGCAGAAACATCATATAATCCGTATGCCCTTTGTTTAGATCATCTAAAGGTAGGCTCTAAAACAATGGTAAGGTTTTCAATCTCCACTATGATGTGAAAACTAAGGCTTTGTTTGGGACAGTTTTTTACTGCTTTTTAAAATAATTATTGTTAGGCCAGTCCATTGGACCAGCCGGTCCACACGGGACTGGCTCAGGCGGATAGAAGAGGAAGAGTTCCGCTTCCCTATAGGCGCCATCCAAACAGCTTCAGCCAATAATTAGGAAGGATTTTTGAGGGAGTTAGGAGGGAAATTTGAATGTAGGGACTATTTATAGATTTCTTTTTGGATTGTATGCATTAAATAGTTTATTTTCTTAGGGTTAGGACAACTTGAATTTGGTTGAAATTTGAGATCTATTAGGTTCTTTGGGCTCTAGCGGCATCTAGAGATTTGGGAGAGAAAGATCCTCCTCTCGAATAGAGATTCAATTGTATCTTAGTATTTTTTGTCTGTATCTTTCATTATTGCAATAAAACTACTATTTTTCCGACTTTCGTTGAGTTCGGAAGAGCTTTTCTCGATGTTTTTTTTTTGAAATTGATAGGAATTACTTTAAAACATCCAAGTGTTTCCTATCAGTTTTTAAGTGCAAAAAATTAATTTTAAGTAATAAGAAAGATGTCCCAAATGAAGCCTAAATTCGAGTGTGGAAACAATCTCTATACTTTCTATCAAATCTATGATCTCCAAAGCACAAGAAAGTAATTAATCACTGCTTGAAGCTTATGTTCTCCTTAACGATGGACAATACTCTGCAATGAGTTTAGGTAGTTATTAATATAATAATTACCAACTCTCATGATATAAGTGCATTTGGCATGTATCTTACACAAATCACAAGCGTGGAAGAAGCCACATACAAGATTTTATTGAGAAGATTTCTCAAAATAAACCTATATCATGAGAGTTGATAATTGGAATATGAATTGTGTTTAAAGTTTTATTTTGCAAGGGAGGTTCTCTTTAAATCGAGAAATTATTTTGTGCGAAAACTGGACTGTCTGGAGGCGAATCGGAATGCGCCACATCATCTTGTACAACCACAACACACAACAAACGAGTGACGTGATGCATTTTAATTCGCCTCCGGATGACGTCGGTATCCACACTAAACAATTTCACCTCTAAATCATATGGAAATTATAGTATTCACAAAATGAACTTATCTCTTGAGAGTCGATAAATAGAATATGAATTGTGTTTTGAAATTCTATTTTGCTAGAGTTTTAAATTGCACAAAAATTAAAGTATCAACACTATAAACCATACATTTTCTTGCATAAAATTTATCAAGTTATTTCATATGTAATGCTCAAATTTTGATCAATTATAAAAACACTTGCTTATCTATGCTCATTAGTTTCACCTTCAAATATTAAAATTTATAACTAAATTCTAGCTCTTATCTTTCACTTTTATCAGAATTCTCAACAGTTTGATCATAACACATAAATACATGATATTACTAATTCTTGAACATCATTTATATTCCAATTAACAACTCTCATGATACAAGTACACTTTGTATTTTACACAAAATCACAAAGGTGGAAGGCCCAAAATAATAGGTTGCATTGAACAATCTTCCATAAAACTTGGAAACTTTTCAATGCTTGGCACAAAGCAGGGAGTTACTCTTTCATTTGCTTTCTACTATGAGAGTTGTGTCACCGGTTGCTCTGAAATTGCTTCTGTATGAAGTTGAAAGATCTCTCATAAGAAAGAAAACCCATGAACCAGAACTCAAAGCCATCTTCTGTGATGATTTCTATGTATTTCTGGCTTGGTTTGTTCATATTTTCACTTTGGCAAACCTTCTTTGTCCGGCTCAGAGGTATCAAGACCTGCACATTGCCAATAGTTCAATCAAAATAAAATCATTCCATTCATTAATGGTCATAAAGTGCTTAAATTTCTCGCTTTTTAACAAACCTTGTAAGGGATTCTGGCTGTTTCTCCAGGAGAGTTGAGTTTGATGTATCTGTTGCTGCGGAATGCAATCTTTTCAGATGAAATGAAGAGAAGACCAGAAATAGGACCAGCTGTGGTCGACAAATAGCACTGGAAGGCATTCAGCAACTTCTCTCCCTCTTTAACAGAGAAATTTTGTCTGAAAATTCTTCCGACTCCTCCAGCTTGAAGAATCCTCACCCCCAAGCTCAATTTCCCTTTCACAGTTTGGGAGACTGTGGATCCTAGACTCACTGTGAATTCAATGAAATAGTACAAATGAGTTCTTTTTATAAAAATAAATAAATGAACAGAAACTCAGGAATGTGTAGACTTCTGAAGCGTAGAAACTGATGGAAGGATGAGGAATTACCATGGTCACATATTCCTTTAGCATAACTATTTGCCTTGCTCTTAAACCTGTTCATCCAATGAAAAAGTGGAAGCTTTCTACCTGCGAATCAAAAATATCTAATATCAAGAAAAATATAAATGATCATAAAATACAGCGGGGGATCAGTTAGCCGTTAGTCCTTACTCTTTTGAAATTGAGAAGACCCATAAGAAGCAGGCATAAGATAGAGCCGCTGAGGCACAGGTGATGCAGCTTCTCTTTTCAACTCCCCAGCTGCATATATGACGGAACTGACTGGAACTCCAATGGCCTGATCAACGTTCTGGTTTTTCATTTTGGGATGAATCTCTCAGCCTACTCGACTACTATTCTCTAGATTATTTCTTAGAGAAGAACTTGCTCCGTGCTCCAGCAATGTAAGTAGGAGCTGCTTATATAAAATGAGCAACCATTGACCAGAGTTGCTGGATATGAGTCATCACCTGTTAAACACAAAAAGGTTTATGTGTAAAATTGAGTACACGTAGAAAGCTCCAAATAACTTCCATAACTTAACTCTTCCTAAAGCTTTACCATTTAGTACTAATTTCTTCCACTCTGAAGTGATTCGAAATGATTTATCTTATTGTTAAACGTTTGTTTTTAGTTAGAAGTATATGAAATTGAATTCTTACTCTTAAACCTGCATTTAAAAAGAAGTGAATTTCAATTTTAAGGACTAGAAAATCACTTATTTTTATTTTATTTCTTTAAAATATAATAGAACAATGTTATATTAATAAAATAGGAGAATAGAATATTATTTTTATTTTTAATAATAATAAAACTATACAACAACAATAGCATTAAGCCTTTATCCCATTGTGTGAGGTCGGCTACTTTGAATCCTTTTTCTTCATTGTGTCATGTTAAGAGTCAAATTCTCATTTAAAATCTAATAAAGAAAAGTCATTTCTAATATTTTATAATAAATTTTTTATAGGTCTACCTTTATCATTCTTAACAAAAGTCAAATCTAATATATCTACTTTCCTAACCGGGTCATTGGAAGGCCGCCGTTTTATGTGACTACAAGTTGCAGAAGAGCTTATCTTTGCCTAAGTGTCGATTAAATATTACAGCACACAATAACAAGTAATTATCAAGCAAAACCTAAACATCAAGAAAGAAATCAGTTCCACATAATAAAAACAATAATGCTGATAGGACATTTCTGACGCTTCCAAAGGAAGTCTAAGTTCCAATTCAAAAAAACCATACTACCATGACGAGATTAGTTCCATGCAATTATATTTTAAAAACAAACGCTAATAGAACATTTCACTATCCAACAAGGGGGAACCATTAATACTTACCGTGCAAGTAACGCAAACATCCACTAAAAGATAATGTTTAAAATATTAGTAAGACTAATCAAATAAATTAAAATTTCTGGGTAAGGTTACTAATGAATATGAATAGAGTGATTCATGCCTTCCATTGGCCTAGTTTAAGTATCAGACTGTCATTT
Source organism: Dendrobium catenatum (assembly GCF_001605985.2). NCBI lineage: Eukaryota > Viridiplantae > Streptophyta > Magnoliopsida > Asparagales > Orchidaceae > Dendrobium > Dendrobium catenatum. Next base: position 636,040 of record NW_021319326.1, read on the forward strand.
TTTGGGGGACATGTAGGTCAATTAAGGCAATTCACACATAAGACATAAATTTACATGATTTAGTGAAATTCACCTATATCTATCTTCACACACAGATTAAACATTTTACTAAGTTTTTTTAAAAATGTCATAGACTCATAGAGAAATTATACTTCAAATGAAAAATGACAATGATGAACCTACACCTGTATTAATGAATAAGAGGAAACGCAACAACCTGTTGTGAAGTAAGGGTTAGAAATGGAGAAACAAACATTGATATTATTTCTCATTTTTATTCCCTTTTCTACTATGAGAGCTTCTTCCAGTCTTCTCGCATTCTCTTTATTTTCTTGTGACTGCAGGATGGTTCACAAGTGAAGATTATATGAATTTACATAATGAATAATTCACCTTTTAACATTGTTGCGTCTTGGAATATTCACAGTAGTAGAGAAAGATAAATTTTAACATCCTAGCTTGGTACGAAGATCCAACACAAATAAATAAAAGAGAGGGGTGCAACATTCATAAGAGTCACCAAAATTTTTACATGAAAAATCTTTAAAAGGGGAAAATTACTGGAGTTGGCCTAGTTTGAATGAACCTATTACTCTATTAGTATTTATAATTGATCACAAATGATGTCCTTTCTCGGGGAAGATATCGGCTCAATATAACAAATATACATCATTTAGAGCACTTTACATGGGTGGAAGAATCCAATGAGAGCTATCCTTAAAAGAGCGTTGGCTTGTTCATTGAATGGGTAGGATTGTATTTGGGTGACAAAGATCCGAGGGACAGTAGAAAGCAAGTGACAGAGGCAAGAAGAACCATAATCGGGCGACAGTGCTCAAAAGGATCATAGTCAAGCAATGATGATTAGAAGGACTTTAGTCGACAATCGACGATAGTCAGAAGGATCGTAATCGGACGACGATGGTCGGATGAATCATAATTGAAGGGCGACAATGGTCAGAAAGTGGCTCGTCAATGGCTTCTATATGGAGGTCTGACGGCAATGGCTGGCCAGAAGTTCAACACCAGCGGCCTGGTGGCTCCGATTCATCAGTGGTAGTACTGTCGGGGTGGAGCTCCAGGATTTTTCAAGTTCCAAAGCTCTTCTCTTCTTCCACCCCCCGGTGAAGAATGATGGTTTATTTATAGTTTTTTGGGAGTGACATGCTCAGTAAATATGGGGAAGATTATGGCAATTTTGGAGTGTTCTATCAAATGACACATTGATTCTCTTGATCATGGAGCGTTTGTTGAGCATTTAAGTGTCTTAGTGATGTCAAAATTGAGTGATCTTGGGCTCATTGGATTCGTCTCATCAAGACGCTTGATTCGACTATAAGCATGTCATATATGAATATCATTTAGTTATCTAATAATGCTTTGAAGCTTTCAAGTAGGCTTTGATCCTTTGATTTGAGCTCACTTGGGCTTGGATTGAACTAAATTTGGTGTCCTTGTGTTTGTCTCCCCGAGATGTTCAATTTGACTATGAACTTGTTGAAATCAGAGTTTGGATGGCCCCAAATTTAATTTGGAAGTTCCCAATTCATATTTGCATCAAAATTTGTGCCCGATCAAAACGATTTTGATGACGTATCAATGATTAAAAAATTCAACCATCATTAAAAAATTCTATAACCTTCTTTAAAGATTTTATAGTAAAATCTATTTAGAACTTTATGATACCCTCTATGTAGAACTTTATAATATCCACTATTTAGGGCTTTCATATTATTGAGGCGAGCTTCTATTTTTAATAATTAAAAAGTAAGATCAAATCTTATTCAAGATAATTAAAAAAATATTGGCTCCATACTCAATAGAAGGGAAAGAAAAAAAATGTGAGTTTCAGATTAAGGACGTCTGATAACTGATATAAAAAGGGTAATACATAATGAAGAATTCTAACACAGTAACAAGAAGCATCCAAAATGCATACCTAGATTCTTAATTGTGAAGCAAACTAATACCAATCCTTGGCTTGCAAACTTTCCACGCATAATGTCTTCCTTTTGGATGACACTTAGAAGTCGCCATTCACGTTAGAAAAATCTGTCGTGGAATCTACTCACGTGGCAGTTGGGCAGAGCAGAGCAGATTAAGAATGCAAACAATTCTCCAACCGAATCATATCTTTAACATTAAATGAGGAATACTCTAGAAGATGTGGCTCCAGTACACTATAGCAAGATCAAGAATACCAAACTCACAGAATCCAACGATGACAAAAAAGTAGATAGTAAACTAAAAACTTATGGGAAGAATTTTACATGGATAAAAAATGTTCAATAATCACAGTAAATACTGGCTCCATCCTTTTTGTTACTTCACAGTATAAATTCTTTCCTAACTTTGAAGATAAAAATCTGCCGCAATTGATCTTTCAATGCAGCTACATACAGCTTATTTCGTAGCCAAAAAACTGAAGGTAAAATCTAGGAGTTAATAATTATTTAATATATTTGAATTTAAATTCAAATTGTTGACATGTAGTAATCATAGAAGATGCCAAATATCTCTTCATCTTGTCCTATATACAAATTTAATAATCTAGAAAAATAATACAATATGATTAAGGTGGCAGGCCTGCACATATTTTGGCCCTTCGAGCTTTAAGCTGTTCTATCTATGCTTGTGTTTTCACTGCTTCCTCCCTCAAACAGCCCCGACTCTCGATTCCGACGCCATTAGCCTCCGATCCTCCTCCTGCTATGTCGAACCGCAAGCCCCGTCGAATACCCTCTCGAAACAACTCCAGCAATCGATCATCCGCCTTTACCTGGCCGGAATCCACGACCAGCATTCGTCGCGGCCGCCTGCAGTCGACACAATTTCCACTGAATCGACAGCCCGTGCCCGACGTCCGCATTTTGCCGGAACAGCCGATCTCCATTCGAATCCCTAGATCCGTTGGGCCTCAACCGAGCCCTCCACACCCGTCACCTGCTACCGAGACCCACTCGATCCGACCTTTGCTCTACCTGAAACAGCCGCATATCCTGCGATAGATCTCGATTGAACTCCCACACTCGGCAGAGCTCCTGCCACCTCTCAACTAGCAGCAAGTTTCCCACAACCCAGCAAGCCCGATTTAACCTCATCCTATGTCAGAGATGCGTCCGCATTATTAAATGGATTGTGTACCTTCTGCTCATTGTGTATGTTTTACACGTTACGTATTTGTAGATACAGCAAATAAATATTAAATCATCATAATTAAATATTTGCTCCTTATTTACTGTAATATGCAGTATATATTTAGTAAATATGCATAACGTAGGCAGAACTTAAACATAGAATACGCAGTATCCAAACACATCTTTAGGTGCGGTGTCCGCACCTAATAATTAGCCCCACCCCCATATATATATAATTTTTATTTTCTACTATTTAATTAGTTGTTATTATATCTCTTATTAGTTATAATAATATTTGTTATTAATATTATTAATATTATTAATTTATTATCATTATCAATATTATTATTAATCATATTATCATTAATAAAAAAGAGAAAAATGACAAAAAAGAAGAAAAAAGGGGGTGGGGGAGAGAGAGAGATGAAATATTTGTGCATCTTGCCAACCTTGTTGTCGTTGACCCCTGCTCAGGTATAATGCTCCAAAACCCCGCATTCGGCGCTTGCGACAAGCCGGGGGACCATCCTACACGCTCTCGTAGCATGGTGGGAGGGAACCCGGTGAGACGCTTGCGGCCTCGCAAGTAGGCCTCTAAGTGCTCTCGTAGCGTGAAGAGGATGAAATTATGTACCAGTGCATGCCTTAGTGTCAATGGGGGAAAACTGCACATTTTTCTCAAATAGGTGTCTCAAAGGCTCATATGCGCTCTCGTAGTTGGTAGGATTGAAGAATATGATCACGATGTCATCTGACACCTATCTTACACACTCCCGTAGCATGATAGGGAAGGCTCAGCTATTAGAATTTCCCTTAAATGGGGAAGACATTGAGAGGCTGACAAAATTCAGAGTGAAGACACACAAGATTTATAAAAAATACAGGGACCTAATTTGAACCCAAACTAACAATAGGATACTTGAATATGGCTTGAATTGCAGGGAATATAACTTATTCAAACCAATCATAACAATAAGAAATATCTCCAATAATGTGATTTAGCTTTATTATTCAACACTGTGCTTTTATTGTTTAACACTGTGTTTTTACTGTTCACTGAGAAAAAATCGAACGATTCTCTTTGTCTGGTCTCCGCACATAATAATCTCTCCTCTTAGAAAATTTGGTTTGTTGGGATTCAAGCGGCAAGAGAAATCTCATGATGTGATTAGAAATTGATTTCAACTTTGAATTTTGGATAAGCCAACCTGACTTTGATACCAATTTGTCATGCAAAAGCTCCAACATTTAATAAAATTATTCTCCAATTCTCTTCTGGCGAGGGGAAAATTATCCGGCAAGAGTTGAATACCACTAGTGGCGAGCAAGACCCAACTCTCTTATACAAGCTCTAGCTCTTCGCGGTGGGGGAAAAATTGTCTAGCAATAGATGAATACAGTTGACAACGATCACAACAAGGGGCGTGCATCAATGGTGTCAATTAGAGGGTGCACCGATGATGGAAACCAAGGGAAGATCCACCGATGGCGGTGGTTGAGAGGCAGAGGGCCAATAGGGTCAAAGAAAGATGCTTCAAAGTGCTGTCTAGGAAAGGTCAAGAGAAATCCACAAGCGATATTTGACCTATCCAAGGCTGGTTGGCAAAGCATTGTTTGATGCCATTAACATCTATGAAAAAGATCTAGGGAATCCAGCAAATATAACATATTTGAGGTTGTTTATCAGAGCATTGTTTGATGATATTAACATGTGTGGAAGGAGAAGAGATAAATCAATTCAGGACGTTTGACCTATCCTAGATTATTTGTCATAGCATTGCTCGATAATTTTAATAGATTTATGCAAATTCATTAAGAATTTTTGACTTATATGAGGTTGTTTGTTAAAGCGTTGCTCAATAACGTTAACCTATATAGAAGAGATTGAGGGAATCCACTAAGGATTTTTGACATATTCAAGGTTGTTTGTCAGAACAATGCTCGATGACATTTACTTATATGAAAGAGGTCGAATTGAATTCTCTTGGGTTCGATTATATTTTGATTGGGAGGAGACGAATGTCATGTGTATCCCGAATCAAAGGCAAACATTGGTCTGTATTTAGATCATTATTACCTTTTTGAGATTGAGATTGTAACTTTTCTTTAGTAGAAGTTCAACTAAGGACTATAGAGTTAGGATTCACTTGAAGCTTTTTTGTATTTGTCAGAAACTGATAGATGGTTACCAGTAAAATTACTTTTAGACAAGTAAAATATTAGAGTGACTTTCTTGATCACAATCGTATTTGAGATTGCAACCAAGGTTTCCCCCTAATCAAAATTTGCTTCCCATAGAATTGATATAGTAAAGGATGATGGCTGAGAGGTGATAGAACATGCACGTTTTCTATTGTAGTGAAGTTGCCTTAAATATTGAATGACTTCTTTTGGATTTGATAATAGATCATGATAAAGGCACTACCTCACTTCAACCGTGACTAAGATGTTGGCGTGAACAACCTTTCGAGATTGCAACAAAGGTTGCGGCCCAACCAATGATCATTTCCTACAGACTTAATGTAGCAATGGTTGATAGTTGATAGAAGAAAAAAAATTATGCATGTTTACTTTTGCAGTGAAGTTATCCTCAATGTTAAATTACTTCTTTTGAATCTGATAATAAATAATGGTAAAGGGACTCCTCAAGATAATATATGACAAAGTACTTATGTTGAATTACAATGACAAAGACTTATCATTTAGTACTTTAGCCTTGTATAACTTTTTATACTCTACCTTTAATTTTTATGAATTATTTTGAAAGTTACATTGATGTTAGTGATGTAATTATTTCCTATTTTTTATTAATTTAATAGTTTAATTATAAAATTTACATCTTAACTCGTAAGAAATAAATATACATTAATATAAAATTATACAATTTGAAATATTGGATGAGCCAAATATTGAGTCATTCATAACCAAATAGCTATTTAACACCCCCACAGTGGCTACAATTTGCACTAGGGGTGTAAACAAGTAGAATAGAATATCTGACTAATCGAGCTGAACTTATTTAATTTTTTTTGTGCTCTAGCTTGTCTAATCATGCTAAATTTATTTAATTTTTCTTGAGCTCAAGATCGTTTATTAAGCTCGAGCTCGACTCATTAAAAATTTTATAGGATCGAGCTTGATTTGATTGTTGAATAAGAAATATCTCCAATAATGTGATTTAGCTTTTAATGTTTAACACTATGCTTTTATTGTTCAACACTGCGTTTTTACTGTTCACGGAGACAAAATTGAACGGTTCTCTTTGTCCGGTCTCCGCACGTAATAATCTCTCCTCTTAGACACAGTTTGGTTTGTTGGGATTCAAGCGGCAAGAGAAATCTCATGATGTGATTAGAAAATGATTTCAACCACTGAATTTTGGACAAGCTAGCCTGACTTTGATACCAATTTGTCATGCAAAAGCTCTAACATTTAATAAAAATATGCTCAGTTCTCTTCTGGTGAGGGGAAAACTATCCAGAAATATTTGAATACCACTGGTGGCAACCAAGAGACCCTCTTATACAGGCTCTAAATCTCCCCTGCGGGGGAAAAATTGTCTAGCAATAGATGAATACTTGTTGACGGCGATCACAACCAAGGGCATGCATCAATGGTGTCAATTAGAGGGTGCACCGATGAGGGAAACCAAGGGAAGAGCCACCGATGGCAGTGGTTGAAAGGCAGAGTGCCAATAGGGTCAAAGAAAGATGCTTCAAAGTGATGTCTAGGAAAGGTCAAGAGAAACCCACAAGCGATGTTTGACCTATCCAAGGTTGCTTGGAAAAACATCGTTTGATGGCATTAACATCTATGAAAAAGATCTAGAGAATCCAACAAATATAATATATTTGAGGTTGTTTATTAGAGCATTGCTTGATGATGTTAACATGTGTAGAAGAGGAAGAGATAAATCCTTAAGGATGTTTGACCTATCCTAAATTATTTGTCAGAGCATTGCTATATGATTTTAACATGTATGGAAGAGTGATGCAAATTTATTAAGAAATTTTGACTTATCCGAGGTTGTTTGTTAGAGTATTGCTCGATAACGTTAACCTGTATAGAAGAGGTCAAGAGAATCTACTAAGGATTTTTGACCTATTAAAGGTTGTTTGTCAGAACAATGCTCAATGACGTTAACTTATATGAAAGAGGTCGAATCGAATTCTCTTGGAATTGATTATACTTTGATTGGGAGGGGGTGAATGTCATGTGTATCTCAAATCGAAGGCGAATATTGTTCTGTATTTAGATCATTACTACATTTTTGAGATTGAGATTTTAACTTTTCTTAAGTAGTGGAAGTTCAGCTAAGGACTATAGAGCTATGATTCACTTGAAGCCCTTTTGTATTTTTCAAAAGTTGATAGATGGTTACCAGTAAAATTACTTTTAGACAAGTAAAATATTAGAGTGACTTGCTTGATCACAATCGTATTTGAGATTGCAACCAATGTTTCCCCCTAATCAAAATTTGCTTCCCATAGAATTGATATAGTAATGGATGATGGCTGAGGTGATAGAACATGCAAGTTTTCTATTGTAGTGAAGTTGCCTTAAATATTGAATGACTTCTTTTGGATTTGCTAATAGATCATGATAAAGGCACTACCTTACTTCAACCGTGCCTAAGACGTTGGCGTGAAAAACCTTTCGAGATTGCAACAAAGGTTGCGGCCCAGCCAATGATCATTTCCTACAGACTTAATGTAGCGATGGTTGATAGTTGATAGAAGAAAAAAAAATTATGCATGTTTACTTTTGCAGTGAAGTTATCCTCAATGTTAAATTACTTCTTTTGAATTTGATAATAAATAATGGTAAAGGGACTACTCACGATAATATATGACAAAGTACTTATGTTGAATTACAATGACAAAGACTTATCATTTAGTACTTTAGCCTTGTATAACTTTTTATACTCTACCTTTAATTTTTATGAATTATTTTGAAAGTTACATTGATTTTAGTGATGTAATTATTTCCTATTTTTTATAAATTTAATATTTTAATTATAAAATTTACATCTTAACTCGTAAGAAACAAATATACATTAATATAAAATTATACAATTTGAAATATTGGATGAGCCAAATATTGAGTCATTCATAACCAAATAGCTATTTAACACCCCCACAGTGGCTACAATTTGCACTAGGGGTGTAAACAAGTAGAATAGAATATCTGATTAATCGAGCTGAACTTATTTAGGATTAGTTTGGGACAACTTTTTAACTGCTTCTTAAAGCAGCTTTTTAGTACAAAAGTTAATTTTTTTGAACTAGAAAGCGGCTTTAAGAATTTGTTGCTTCTTGAAGCAGCTTTCTAGTACAAAAATTAGAAAGCTTCTTCAAGAAGCAAAAAAAAAGCCGTCCCAAACAAAGCCTTAATTTTTCTTGTGCTCGAGCTTGTCTAATCATGCTAAATTTATTTAATTTTTTCTTGAGCTCAAGATCGTTTATTAAGCTCGAGCTCGACTATTAAAAATTTTATAGGATCGAGCTTGATTTGATTGTTGAGCTCAATTTCTTAATTTTTAATTTTTTAAAGATTTTTTATTTTTAATAGAAAATAAATTTATTATATAATGCTAATTTAAATTAAAATTTAATATATTTTAAATTAATCAAGCGACTCAGTGAGCTTTCGACTAAGCGAGATTAAGCTTGAGTTTGAACATGTGGCTCGATAAGCTCGACTCCTGAGTTAGTTAATGAGCTGAGCTTGAGCCTGCTCTGCTCACTTACACCCCTAATTTGCACTTATCATATTGCTTGTAGTTATCAATTCATGCATACCTATCAAAACATGGATGCATGCTTGCATTAACATAAACACACAACATCCATCCAAAAATATTTTATGCCATAAGGAGTCATTGAAAAAAGGCTAAATAAATAACTAAATTACTAAGGCTTCGTTTGGGACGGCTTTTTTATTGCTTTCTAAAACGGTGTTTTAGTACAAATTTTTTTTTTTTTGGTATTAAAACTCCTTTTTAGAAAACAGTAAAAAAGGCGTCCATAACTAAATTACTAAATATATAAAACCCTCATCAAAAGCCTGTATTTAAGACAACTATGTTACTTTATTAAGTACAAGTACTATGAGTTTAAAAAGACTCGCAGTTTCCTGAAAGCAAAACTGAGCTCTACATATCGGCCAAAATTTTACAAGTAAACATGAGTAGAAAATTTGTTGATTACAAGTAAACATGAGTAGAAAATTTGTTGCATTAAGGCTTTTGTTTGGGACGGCTTTTTTTCTGTTTTTTAAAGTAGCTTTTTAGTACAAATATTTTAACTTTTTACTAAAAAACTGCTTTATAAAACATTAAAAATGGGGTCCAACAGAAACATAAATCATAACCGGAAGAAAGCTTGCCGCACCTCTGATGATGAATTGGTCTCACTCTTTATATCTTCAATGCTGTGCCTCTTTCAATAAGAAGAACTGGGACAAATACTTCATTAAAATCACGTTCAACGGAAGCCTAGGGAAAAGCTTTGACGCTGATGTCTTCAAATAAGAGTATTATCTACAGTCCGCACCTACAGCCTCCTGGATAGATTTGAAACCATCTCTTTTCAGACACTCCGCCAGTTCAGCCTGAGTATGTACATGTTATGAACTTTAGTTTTTCTTCTTTCAACCGTTACATACAGAATATCACTTCAAAAAATTAATCAAAAACAGCAAGACAACAAGAAAGAGAAGCATCAAGCTTTTGCCATTAATAGGGCGCAGATTTGCATAAAATAATAAAGAGTAAGCATCAAGATATACAGCCCATTTGGTTGAGTTTCTCCTTTACAAAGGTTAAAAAGCTGTTTTACAAAATAGTTCAAAAAGTTGTTCTAAAGTCTTCTTTTTGTCAAAGCAAATATCTCGGAAAGAAACGCAACCTCTATTCTCCTAAGGAGATGCTCCTGCTTTGCAGCAGCTTTTTGCTGCCGATAGCATGTAAAATAATCTAACCAAACAAATAGTTTGAAATCATCTTATGTACATATTTGAGAATTATATCCAGTAGCAACTTTGTACATAGTAAGGAAGTTGGGGTGAAGCTTAGGGAGAAGCTTTTCTCCTCCCAAACCCTAGCTGCATTTTGATGCTTTCTGCCTCCCTCCGGCTCTGTTGGAGGCCCCTGGCTCTCCCCCTCCTTATTTCTCCCCCTTCCCTCTCCAGAAAGTCTCCCTGCACCTCTGTTAGAGGCCCCCCCCCCCCCCCCCTCCCCCCCCCCCCCCCCCCCCCTCTCTCTCTCTTAATAGCCCCAAACTAAAATGGTCTTGGGTCTTCCCCAAAAAACATTTTATTTTATAAAAATTATCTCCCCATTTGAGTTCAAAGAGAGATGAGTTTTCCTCAATCCCTTTAAAGACCAAGATCTAAGATTTGTCTTTTTCTTGTTGGAATCTGAAGGGTATTTCTAAAACAGTTGGTTGCATTGGGTGCCCTTTGGCTATGGATAAGCTCATAACCGAGGAAAATTGTTTAACATTTGCCCAAGTGTGTGTCCTAGTAAAAAATGACTCTATTTTTTGGAGAAAATTGTCACCTCTATAGTAGGGAAAGAACAAGTTCTTAAGATTCACTATGATTGGAAATTGCTTGCTTGTGATGGTTCCATGTTATTCGTCCACTCTTTTAACCTATGCCATGTCCCCAACCAACCCCCCTTGTTCCCAATTGCAGGGGCACAAGAACATGTAGAAAACCTTTGCACTTGGGTAAGTCAGTTTTTTCCCCAAAATCCCCACTTCCCTTAACTCCAATGACTTGGGCATCGATGTTGAGATAGCATCGACCGTTAATGTTGAGATGACTTTAGACAAAAATGAGATGCTGAGACAACACGAGGGTATAATTGTACTGTAGGAATTGTTGGCGTCGAGCGTCAGTGACAAGATCGCGTTAAACTTTAATGTTGAGATGGCTTTGAAACGTTGATGTTGTGACGACATCGGATGTTGCTGTGAAATCCTAGCCGTGACCAGCCAAAGTGAAATGAAAATGAGAATTTTTTAGAGAATCATGTATGGAGATACGTGTCCAATTTATTTTTAATATATATTTTTTAAATCCAACACGTCTTCAATGTGTTGGAGGCGTGTCAAACGCATGACGTGTCCAATATGTGTCTGATATTACATATCTCTTTAAGAAAAAGTGATAGTGCATCATAGCTCATATCACTCACCAATGTCAGCAAAGCTTTATTCAAAAATATATATCCACAAACAATGTTATGCTTCCTACTGAACTTTTAGGGATGTTTAATAAAGCTAGCAATTCCAAGTTTATTTTCACCAAGCTTGAGATATATAAAGCTTTCGAGACGATCTCAAGACAATTCTTATTACTACGTCTAGAGCTAAAAGGCTTCTCTACACTTTTATATCTTAAATTAAAGCGTGTATTGAAGATGTATATTTTCTATTTGCATCAATGGATCCCTTGAAGTTTTCTTTGAATCTACTTCTGGCTTAAGACGAGATTGTTTAATTTCCTCTTATTTGTTTTGTATTATTATGGACTCATTCTCTAACCTTACTGAATCTCCCAATACTTACCAGGTTTTTGCTGGCATCAAAGTGGAAGGAATCCACTTTACCTTCTTTATGATGACGACTTGCTTATTTTTAGCAAGTTTACTGTTTCTAATGCTATCCTACTTGCAGAAGCCTTAAGAACATTTGGTGCTGCTTCCGGTCTACACATAAATCAAGCAAAAAGCACCATTCTGTTCTCACCTAACACACTTGTTGCCTCTAATATTTGTAATGTCCTTACTTTGAATTTGGGAGGAAATTCTTTCAAATACTTGGGAATCCTGATCTCTACCAAAAGGTCGTGCATCTCTGACCATCAACCTCTATAAAAAAAAAATTTCTAGTCTTTTGGATGGCTGGAAAGCTAAGCTCCTGTTTTTTGCTAGCAGCCTGCAGTATATTCACTTCACAATTTTGAACAGCATTGTCTATTGGATCATGGGTCCTATTCTTCCTAAAACTTGTTGTAAATTCATTGATAAAATATGTGCAAGATTCCTATACCATAGCAATATTAATGAAAGGAAGCTTCAACTCATCTCTTAGAAGAACACTTTGAATACCTAAGAAGAATGACAGGTTGGGGCTCCCTTCCAATCAAGCTCTCAATTATGTTTATAGCTCCTCTCTTATCTAAAGAATTTCTACTGATGATGGTCTACTTGTTAATTGGTTTACCCTAGGAAAACTATAGTTAACAAATTCACTGTGCACTAGAAGCATCTCTATACAGTTGCAAACATGGTTAAATTAAATTTTACCTTTAACATTTCTTCCAACAGCACCACTTCTTTGTTTTGGAGTCCCTGGTGTCATTTCCGATTCTTTTATGAGCTGATTGATCCTACATCCTTCAAGCTCCCCCTTAATTATCGCATTTCTGCTATCATTCTTGATAACAGTTGGAACCTCTCTTTCTCCTTACCTGCTCACATACAAAACATCATTTCTTTTGTGGTGACTTTTGTTGCAAGCTCCTTTGAAAATTTTTGGTGTGGATCTGATAAGCCAACTTTTAAGACCTTTATGAAGGACTTCTACAAAAATACTCGGAAGGTTGATTGGTACAGATTCATTCTTGACTTTCAATTGTTTGTGGCTTAAAACGGTTGATAAACAAGTCAAACAAAACATTCACATACAATGATACAGGTTATGTGCAGTTTTCGCAATACGTATGCTGAAAACTCAAATCATTTATTTATTTTTAATGTGGCTTCAGTTTTGGTATTATTTCTACCCTGCTGCCTTGGGCATAAAGATTTTTATGAGTAAAAGCTCAAAATAATCCCCTGGCTATTAGTAAATACCCAATTAGTCTCAGATTTTCATGATGGCTAAATTTAGTCCACCGACTATTAGAAAATATCCTAATTTGGTTCCAAGGCCAAAATCAACATTTAGAGTCAACCCCAACAGTTAAATGTAAAGGTATTTTGGATATTATGGTATATATAACAACAACAATGATATCAAGCCTTTATTCTACTACGTAGGGTCAACTACATGAATCCTTTTTCTCTACTGTATCATGTTAAGAGTCAAATTATCATTTAAATATAATAAAGAAAGATAATTTCTAATATTTTGTAAGTTTTTTCGGTCTACCTTTACCATTCTTAACATAAGCCAAATCTAATTCCTCTACTTTCCTAACCGGATCATCGGAAGGTCACCATTTGATGTGACCAAACCATCTAAGGTGACTCTCTCTAATCTTATCTTCCACTGGAGTTACTCCAACTTTTTCACGTATATGCTCATTTCAGATCCTGTCTCTAAGAGTAAAGCCACTCATCCACCTGATCATCCTCATCGCTGCAACACTTAACTTAATACAACAACAATTAAATGTGAGGGTATTTTATGTATTATGGTGTATGTAAGATTATATAATTTTTTTTTATATATTTTTTGTTATTTATCATATTAAAAAAAAACATAATATAACTTAATCAAATGATTTTTTTGTATTTATTTTAATATACTAAATAAAATATATAAAAATAATAATACAATCTCATATACACTTTAATACTCAAAACATCCTCACATTTACCTATAGTACTTACATTAACTATTATTTTTAACCTTGAGATCAAATAGAGATATTTTCAAATAGTTGGGGGATTAATTGAGACATTATGAAAGTCTGGGATTAAATTGAGCATTTACGAATAATCAGGGGACTATTTTGAACTTTTACTCAGCATTCAGATTGAATTTGCTTCAAATTTCTGAGCATATTAATATGATGACAAATTATAATCACGCTGCTAAGAACCTATTATATCTTATCATCTACTGCACTTTATACTATATTTGGTGAGAAAGAAATGACGAGGTTGGGGGGAAATTGTGAAAACACTACAACTATTTGCATTAAAATTAGAAAAGCTATATTTGCAAAAATCTCAAAATGGAAGAGGTTTGACGAGCTTAAATCTCTTATCCCCAGATGGTTGGTTATGTTATATTTTATTTGGCTCTCTTTTTTGAGTTAAGATTTTGCTTCCTTATCCTCTCTGAAACTTATATGTTGGATATGTGCCTTTTGCTACTCACTGTAGAATTCCAACGCCTGCTGGACTATGATGAATGAATTTTACATTCGCGAGCTAGTACTCTCTTGGACGGTCTTTATGAAAACTAGTTAATACTTCTGTCTTTTTAGACATTGCCATGATTACTGAGTATAATTTTTGCTCATTCTAAGTCCAATATTTTTTGGGTCAAAATTTCCATATTTTTCATTATTTCTTTGTCTGTGAGCTTTTCATTTTTTGTTGTTGTTCACAGTTCTCTCTCTCCTCACTTTATTCTTCTACAATTGTAATCTCAACCTCATTTTAATTATACTCTTCATTTAATGAAATTGGGCTCCGCCCCTAATTTAAAAAAAATAAAAAGAAAAACTTTATACAAGGTCACAAAGAAGCACCATGTACTATAACAGTTCCGGACTTTCAATTTTATTCAAAACGTTAAATCTCATCACGCCTTTTCCAAAAAATGAACTTCAACCTATTTCTTAATGTTTCATGAGAGAAAATGTGATATAATGGAGCACCCACCCTTTGAGAATGTGGAGCATTGGCCCTTTGACCAAGAAATGAAGTTACTACCAAAAGCTAAATATAAAAGGGCCTAGAGAAGAAGAATGAACAATAATAAAGACTAACCTGTCTGATATAATTAATCTATGCAACAAACTGGCTATTCATATAAACTTAATATGCATTCACAGAAGAAGTAAGCACCGTTTTCATCTCTAAGATAATGTAGCTAAAGGCAATCATGGATTATCATTTATATGCATTTATTTTATCTATAATCGAGATGAAAGCAATTTCCTATACTGGTAGCGTAGCTACTAAGCTCAGAAAGCAATTTTTTAATACTGGTAGAATAGCTAAGAAGCTCACATAAGCCCCAAATATACATATCCAAATAATCCAATACAACAAAGAGAGAGAGAGAGAGAGAGAGAGAGAGAGAGAGAGAGAGAGAGTTATTACAGGGAGACATGGAAAATGCGCACCAGATTCGCCATGAAAAAAAAGCCTAGATGTTCTTCAATGACTAAAATAACCGTTATAACAATAAAAATGATCCTGAAGTCTGATTGACATTAAATGAACAAAATATCCAGGATTTAAAAAAAAACGGTCACATCATGAACAAGTAGTATTTCACATGAATGCCGAGTGCCATTTAGAATGTGATCATATTCAGCGCAAGTTGCCAAGGCTTCAAAATGCACAATAAATAATAACCAAGAAACTGTAGTAAAATTTTCAAATTCTCAATCAAGGATAGCTTAAAAATATAAACAAATTAATATATTTATCAATCGCCATACAAATTGATTATTACAATCTAATTATAAGATAAGTAATTCATAAAAAGAAATTTCAAAACAAAACCGAGCATGATAGGGAATTCTAGTTATAAAGGTACTTTTTTTTTATTTATTATTATTATAAAGGTACTTGGAAGGTAAGATAAAGAAAGAACAATGCACCTATATCTTCATTATCATACTGAAAGCAATTTGTCTATGCTTATATACAGAAATTACCACTGTACCTTCATCTGGGGAATAAGTGCCGGTCCACCATAAGCAAAGGATGTATAGAGTTGTACAAGTGTTGCACCAGCTCGAACCTTTTTGTAGGCATCTTCACCGCTGCATTGCAAACGATTTCCCACAAGCTTAGCCAACATAACTGTAGAACAAGAACCTGGTGACATAAATAGCAAGTAAAATATTCCAATACCTGCTAATACCTCCACAACCAACAAGGGTGATCTTTCCCTGTAACAGCAAGGGGGTTGCATTACTACTAAAATACTAGCACAAAGAAAAAGATGCTAAATGAAGGGGCAGGAAAAAAAAGAACAAGCTAAATAAATAAATGACAAACAATAAGCTGCTAGAACGTAAGATTTAAAAGAGACTGGAACAAAAGGGAAGAATAAAAGATTGGTAAGTACCCGGGTAAGAATATACATCTCTCTTAGAATGCTCGTGGAAAGATCGAAGAGTGGTTTTCCACTTAAACCACCAGCTTCTTTAGCTAAAGGGTGACTATTTACAGGATCTGGTCTTGAAATGGTTGTGTTGGATATTATCTGAGAGGAAACATTAAGAATGGACAATTCATTCAAATTGCACTCTGATGCTATCATGTAAGTAATCATAAAAAGGAAAAGGAATACTAGCAAATAAAATCGCAGGAATATATTGAATGCAAGCCAGTTCATTGAGTTTCTTGTAAAACAGCTTCAAATTACTTTTATTATAACATTATAAATAAGAAACTAAAATCTAATAACATAAATAACATACTCAAATAGTAGAAAATCAAGCAAGTATCGAGCAGACAAAAAAACTCACCAATCCATCCAAGCGAAGATTAAGAGCCACCTGGAAAAGATTAGAAAATGAAAAAAGAAAAATAAGAAAACAGCGAAGCTAATTTAGGGGGAAGGGGGGTCAGGGGTAGGGTGGAGAGCCAAGTTTACTGCTGCAATGTCTTGGAGATCTTCTTTAGACAAATCTGGAGCAATCTTCACAAGCAACGGTGGTGGACCATCCTCTGCCCATTGCATCTCATCACGAGCAGCTTGAACCTATAGTTTGATATTGTAAACTTTAAAAACTATATTGGAAAGAATTTTATGAAAAGGAAGACTACATAAATCATTTAGCTTTCCAACCCTCTTAACAAGATCCTTCAGTTGTTTCCTGCCTTGAAGCCTGCGAAGGCCAGGAGTATTTGGTGACGAAACATTAATCACCTGCGGTGTGATACAGTCAGATGCAAGATAGTGAGCTGATAGTTGAAGAACAGTGTAATGTAATAATATCCACAGGTCAGTAAAGATAAAGCAAATAAATGACGTAAAAGCAGATGCTTCACGTTAGATGATATTCCATGAAATAAAGATAAGGAAAAAAATCCAAAAGGAAACCCGTTTTCTGTTGTATTTAAATCCCAAGCTAAAATGAAAATTTGTTAGCATTGCATCCATCACCAACTTCATCAGCATCGCTATCAATCTTGCCCAAACTAGTTGGGTTAACATTTACAACCCCTTCTATCATCCTAGATAATTTTCTTATCATTATTTGGTACTTGGGTTGTAAGTTAGTTGAGCTTTCTTGTTAGCCACCTTGAACTAAACTGGTGCACATGAAACGCTTATCGAGATAGCAAGCTAAGACTAAGTTGAGGATCAAATGACCCCAACCATAAACAAGCTTCAGCTCCTTGACTCGTACAGTTGAGTTGATATAAATACATGTTTTATGAGTGTTTAAACGCAAATTTATTCAAAAAGACATATTAACTTATAGTACTATTTCCTCTCTCCCTCGAGCCATCACAAGCCAAAAACTGTAAACTCCATCTAAGTCCCCTCCACTCTTTTGTGTGTACCCCCATATATTGTTTCCCATTACTACTATGCCTAACCTACTTACAGCAACTCGGGTCATATCCTCCTTTATATCCTCAAGGCAAGGTGAACTTCAATCTCTTGAATCATGCTTGCAAATGGATTTCACAATGAAGGGAAAGAGTTTTGTACACCCCTAACTGTCTTCTCAGATATTTTCACAAATAGTGACCGAGTCATGACAAGAACAATCCTTTTGAGGAGCAAATGTCTAAGAAAAGGGCATCAATCGTCCACAACCATCCAGGAGCTCCCCCCACGCTAGGTGACGAGGAGATTCCTTGCTAAGCAAGCAGTTTGTCACTCATTTTAGTCAAACTCTTACTCTTCGATCTCACCTACCATAATGACATCTTACTCGTTTAAAACCCCAACCAGATTCAAGAACTCGTCATCCCTACTAACACCATAGTTCGCCCTCCTCAACAGGGCAGCACCGGGCTTAATATGTCACTCGCTAGCCTCACTCGATGATTCACTGGCTACGGGCCTGTCTCTTCTCAGAACTCACCCTACACCTACTCGCTCCCCCTCTCAAGCTCGCCTGTTGGCGGGCAGCTCACTAGACCATTAACTTTTCCCTGTTGTAGCCAATTTGAAGGCGTCGTGTGTCATAGATTTACATGTAGTATTATATGAGAATTTGCCGTGTAGCCATACTTTAATTCTTCTATATGTAGCATTTTCTATAGCCCTCAAAACCCTATAAATAAAGGAATGATGGGAAAAATTTAGGGACATTTTCTGAATAACTTTTTGAGCTCTTTTGACCTTTTTAGACCATGAGCTCACCCTTGTATTATTGGTTGAGATAGTGAAGATTTTGCTAGACTATTGTCATCCATTCTCCATCCTATTCTCACTAATAGGTTCTCAAGCTCACCAAGCAAATCTGTTAGTAAAGTTGGGAATCATCCATTGGACAAATATAGATCCACCATCCTCTTAGGTGCGTCAAGCACAAATTGATGTCAAGGACTTGAAGAAAGACTTTGCTTAATGAACGACCTCAACATGAGTCATCAATGAACATGGACAATGTGGAATACACCGTTTGCTAGGATTTGTAGTAGATGGAAGAGCGACTTATGAAGACAATCAAAGATGCTTTGAATGCCCCTGCCCACAAAGCGCCAGCAGAAAATGTGCCAGAGGGATCATCTAACTCAGCAGCTCGGTGGAGACACTTTAGAAGGCACTTACTTATACACCCGCTGCAGACCAAACTTGCATATGAATGAGTGATGAAGAGTACAAGTCGCCAACCAGGCAAGCTAGAAGGGATGAATCATAATTGATCAATGCCTTCTCAAGGGCAATCGTTGAGGCATGGCCACCCTTTAAATTCAAAGTATCTCATTTGGGGTCATATTAAGGCAAAACTGACCCCACGAATCACATGGAGACTTTCAAGTCTATAACTTCTCTGTTGGACAGAGACGACGCTCTTGTGTGTTGTCTTCTCTTCACAACACTTAAAAAGTCAACGCTTAGATAGTTCACTCACCTGCCTTCAAAAGTAATAACCTCATTCTCTAAATTTAAGAGAAGGATTATTATGTAATTCACCAGCCCCCAAAGATCCCCAAAGAGCTCACAGGCTCTGCTGAAGATGAGACACAAGCTTGAAAAATCATTAAGGAACTTCATAATGCGCTCTAAAGAGAAATGTTGGACGTCAAAGATTTAAAGCCTACTTGACCCAAGGATTAAGGAAAGGTCCTTTAAGATATGCACTCGGCTTGTGACGATGCTGGTTGAATTGTTGGGCCAACAATCATGTAAATGCTGAAGAGCACAACTGAATTGTTGAATCTTACACAATTGATTGCCATCATGAAATCACACCTAAGAAAGAACCCCACTAAGGAAGAAAAAGAGAAAGAACTCATCACAAGGATAGGAGGGCCAAGAAACAAAACCTACAGCATGATTGCCAGCACCTTGAGCAGCAAAGGTACTTGAGGGTAGCAAGGCCACTAACAACAAGGGCTGAGGAACTTCCTCACGCTGATCGCCCATACCACGAAGAGGTCGCTCATCAACCTCCCACTTATACCCAACTTACACTCTGCTAAGAGTGTTAATGGCTGAGCTTGTAGAGGCCATTCAGAATAAGGAATTCTTTAAGTGCACATTGCCGGTGAAGGCCACTGCCAACACCCATGATACCTCTAGGTATTGCGCTTTACACGAGGACCATGGTCATGATACGGAGGGGTGTAGCCACCTCTATGGCCTAGTCAAAAAACTAATCAAAGCTGGAAATTGAGGAAGTTTATGCTCCTTGGTCTAGGTCGATGACCAGGAAAAGACCCACTTGAAGGCAACACAAATGAGGTGGTGCTTTCTCGCTCAGTGCACAAAGCAGAAGTGGTGCTCGCTATCATGGGCGAAGAGTGTGCGGACAAGCACACAAAGAGGTTGCAAGCATAAGAGGTCAATTCGATGTTCATCTTGCGAGTTGTTGTGATGGGCGTCACCCCCATAACCTTTCACAAAGAAAATAAGTCAACAGGAGGTAACCAAGACAATAATGTTGTAGTTGTCAGTGCATTGGTCACCAACTAGCAAATTGGCAACATTTTGATAGACACAGGGAGTTCAATAAATATTATTTTTAAAGTCGTCTTTGATAAAATGAATTTGTTTGTTTCCCAACTCACCCCTTTTATAGGATCTCTTTATGGTTTCTCTGGTGAGCGACATGACACTGTAAGAGTACTCACCCATGCTAGTTACCTGGGGCAAGGGTGACCACCAATATGCTGCGATGGCCAACTTCATGATGGTTGACGCCCTTGCAACCTACAAAACCATATTCAGCAAGCCTCTATTGAACACTTTAAAGGTTGTGTTATATACATAGCATATTGCAGTTAAGTTCATGACGGAAGGAAAGGAGATCACTATGAGAGGCAACCTCGCCTAGTCCCGCACTTGCTACTTAAGAGCAGTCAGCAAAGAGGCAAACATGATAGAAGTTCTCCAACCATATGTGGAGCGAGGTCCAGGCTTGGTGACCGCTGAGACAGTCGAAGAAGTGCTCGTCGTGAAAGGCGAGCAAGGAAAAACCCCTAGAATCAGCACTTCTTTTCAAGTGCTCAAGGACAACCTCGACGTCTTCGCATGGACAATTGCAGAAATGTCAGGCATCAACGAGGACGTTGTCTACCATCAACTTTCCGTAAGGAGGGACACAAGCCTTATTAAGAAAAAGATTAGAAAAACAACCGCATTACTTGCCAAGCCCATTAAAGAAGTTGAGAAGGATGTGGTTGCTGGTTTCATTAGAAAGGTTCAGTACCCCTACTGGGTATCTAACGTTGTAATGGTAAAAAAGGCAACATGTACGTGTTGGCATGTCCCAAAGACTGCTACCATTGCCCATAATTGACGCTCTAGTCGACTCAAAAGTGGATTGTTCTATGATATATTTTCGGGATGCCTACTCAGGCTACCACCCAATGAAGATGCATATAGATGATTATGAGAAGACTGTCTTCATCATAGATGAACATTTGTATTGCTAGAAAGTCATGCCCTTTGGGCTAAAAAAATGTAAGGTCGGCCTACAAAACGATGATGGATAAGGACTTTAATAGGAAGTTGATGCAGAATTTGTGAAACTCCTTGGCTGACATTTAATTTCAGCAAGTAGAAATTGGCAACAATAGAAAATAGGAAGAACTCACAAAAACACCTTTTTTATTGAAATATTTATGAAAGAACAACAAGATACAATTGGATCTTCAATTGGAGAGGAAGATACAGCTCTCCCAAATCCCTAGCCACCAGCTAGAGCCCACTCAACCTAAGAACAATTTAATTTCAGCAAATAACACATACCCCTAACCATAGGAAAATCACTTTCATAAAGAAAACAATAAACAATAAATACCCCAACAACTCTCCCTCAATTCCCTCCCAAATATGCTCTATTTCTTTAAATATTTCCCTACAAAATCAGCCCTTGAATCAGCCACCAAATCTGTCATATTCAATTAGGAAATATTTTCTAATTAATCCCCTCCAAATCAATCCCAAATCAGCCCCCAAATCTCCCGACATCAACAAGGAAATATTTCCTAATTAATCCCCTCCAAATTAGCCCTCAAATCTACCCTCTTCAATTAGAAAATATTTTCTAATTAATTCACTCTAAATCAGCCCCCAAGAGCTGGTCAGGAGGGACAGTCTCACAGTCTCCAAAGACCAGAAAGGGAGAAACCTCACTAGTAATAGCATGCTCAAACCAAGACTAAAAGAGGTGCAAATACAAATTACAATAGCACCGATAAATCACACAACATAATAATAATAATAATAATAATAATAATAAACTTACAATGACAAAGATGCCAGCATAATGTTATGAACTTTAACAGGTGAAGACACCTACCAAGAATTAATAAAAACAGCATAATGGAAAAAAAAAATTTTGAACATCAATCATGCACATTTGTGATAAATTAATAATGATATACAAATTAGAAAGGTAGAATCATGATAATTTAGGCACAAAATATAAATTACCAAGTAATCAGCATACTGAGAAAGAGTATGAACTCCTTGAACATAGTCTGCAGCTGCATCTTCACTTGTCTTGTTCTTGCCAATATTGACACCAAGAATTCCAGGACCCGCTTTGCCTCCCTGCTTTACATCATCATTGGATGAAGATAAATTGCTTGCTGTTTCTTCCATTTTTCTCTTTCCATGTTGGGCACCAAGACGCTTAGCAACAACCACAATTCCTTCACTATTGAATCCACAGCGATTGAGTATAGCACTGCCAACAGAGACTTAGTTAACGAACATTCAGATACTTCAATCTAGGATGTTTGATTATTGAACTTGAATGCAAAAGTTATGAATACCCCTCCTTTGGCAGTCTGAATATACGAGGCTTTGGATTACCCTCCTGAGGCATAGGAGTAACTGAACCAACTTCAACAAAACCAAATCCTAACCCAAGTAAACCTTCAATTGCCTCAGCATTCTTATCAAAACCAGCAGCAAGGCCAATAGGATTTCTAAATTTCCGACCCCAGACTTCCAGACTAAGTATTAATGGGTCAGGCCTTTTCTCCCTAGGAAGCAAATTCTGAGAGGCAGCTGAAATAGCCAAGCGATGTGCATCTTCTGCATCTAGCAGAGCAAATAATGGGTTCACAAGTTTCGTAGCCGAGAACAACCACCCACTGAAAAATGGTTAAGGAATAAGGAACATAATGTTAGAAAAAAAAGCACTTGACAAACAATCCACTCAAAAAAATTAACCAAAGTAAATACAAACACATAGGAGAAGTCTGCCTTCTTAATTGATGGCATAATAGAGAAAAGAGGGGGCTAACAGGCATTTGTTGTTAACCCATTACCATGGCAAGCCTTACCGAGTATCCCCTCGTGCGCATGATGGATTGTCTCATGTCATAAAATGTACTAGTGTCCATCAACACCATGCTTTGTTGCTTGTCAAATGCATATGGTAAGATGCACTTATAGATAAAATGGTTTAATATGCATATAAACATTCGAAGTACACACGTGTCTATGCTAATTACAAAAATTATGCGTATGTGGGCATCGTTCTCAACAACAGGATCTCAGATGTGCCCATGAAAATAATTAGTCACCAGCGTGCAAGAGAAACAGGCACTGGCGCCCCAAGGGAAAATCAATGTCTTGGGCACCATTTTGTTGCTCCCACCCATGTCATTTCCAAACTAATTATGGTTTACCTAATTCTCTTCTTTCTCCTTCCAATTTCAACAAAAAGTCACGCCAACTTTGTTGTTCCTCCTCTTATTTGAGCAAAAGCAAGACCTAAAACAACAGTCAACACACATACAAAAGATCTAAGTATGAATGTCATGTCATATTATTGCATATTTGATCCTACTAGGCGTCCACCCATTATAATCTAGAACGATCACATATAACAGCTTAAAAGTGATTAATATTAAAATATGTTGACATAACTATTTATAATAAGAAAATATGAGATGAAGAAACCCATCTTAGAAAGTGACGAAAAAAATATTTTGTTGCCCACAAAAGTGTCCTTTATGAATTTCTAAAGCTTATAGAGAAAACCTACATTAATTTTATCTGTTACAGACCTTTTCATTAAACAATGACATAACACTGTGGCCTGAAAATAAAATGCTCCTAACGTCAATAACAAATATGAATATAAAGAGTAATACCGACGAAGTAAACAAAACAAACAATTTATTATTAAATGCCTTTGCAGACAAATCACAAGGAAATTCCTTAACATTAGGGACATTACGGTTGCCAACTAATGAAGTAGAAAATACATAAAAGAAATTATCTAGCATAAAGAATCACTATGATGTACCAAAATGTTGCTTCATCTGCAGTACTAATGTATGCTCCTCCTGCTATTGCCAGACCTATCATGGCTCCTGTCAAAAGCCTTCCCTACAAAGATAGAATGAAGCTTCAAGATTTTAGGATGAAAAAAAAAGAAGTGGATAATTTTAGAATATATTTTTTAATATTAAATCAACATTAACAAGCATGTATTCCAAATCGATGTGATTGAACATCTTGTTATAAGTTAATGGTGAGTGCAATCATAACATTTTCATAAGAACAATAAAATATAAAAACAAAACTCTGAAACCTAATATGCAAAACATTTGTTCTAAACTTGTAAATTTTCATATCTTATATCATATGTATGATTTGAGTTGTCCAGTTGAAGTTATTGTAAGTTGCAACAACGCAAACTACAAATAAAAATAGTAAAAATCATCATCACTCTTAACATCCTTAGCTGTATCCCAACCATTCTAGGTTGGCATAGCCCTCAAAAGATCCAAATAATATCATATTAGAATCCCTTTGAACCATCAACACAAAAATCATTGACCTCTATGAAACAAAAGGCGCACTTATTTTCTTAGTTAATAAATAATAAATTCTCACAACCTGCCTTTGATATTTCCATGGATATAATGAGTACTAGTTAACATATTAGATACGGGCCTTGGAAGTAGTTGATGAGCCCTTGGGTTTGAAAATTGCCTATGACATAATAAATCTCGTTATGCAGACGTTGAGGTAGGGAAAAAAATTATATATATAATAAATTCCTGCATACAGAATGTCATAATGATTGAAAGAACCAATGATGTTTTTCAAATACTTCCTCTAACAAGAGGTTGCACTTTTGAAAGCTGCATCAAATTATGAGATGTTTGGTATGTTACTCACAAAGTATAATAATACATGAAAATATTAGGGCTGCCTATGCTTGTGTATCCTATTATGTTGGGCACTTAAACATGCAATTTAATCAAGACACTGGATCTACCACACCTTTGGCATTCTTGTTTATAACTTTTTAAAAATTTTAAACAAGTTTGTTGGAAATCAAGTGATATCTAGGTGCCATAAGTTTAAGTATCTTAGAACTACTCCGAGGAAATAGAGAAAGTAACATGTACTAAGCTTCTACATTCAACATAGTGGTTAGATGGAGAAGAGTCTCAAAAGTGGGTTCATGACAAAGTGAAAAAGTAGGTTGACAAATCTCGGAATTGTTTGTGAGTAATACAGGCGATCAAGAATAATTTGAGAGGTTAGAAAAAGAAGAGTAGAGATGAAAGGGTAGTTGGATTTTATCTAACATTTTGATTTCTTTTAAAGGGAGATTAGAATAGCAAAATATCATCCCTAACTCCTTTCATCATCACAAACCTCCTCGGCCCTTCTCCCTCGGACTACAAAATAAGTTCAACCTTCACCGTTCAAATTCTTGCACGGGACTCCCCTTTTAGCAAAAATTAACTTTTCTACCTTTGTTAGATCAGGGATTTTCTTCTATTCCACCTCCATTCATGATCTCCACAAGCTCTATCATGTCTCTCCCTCCATGTCAGTCCTAAGGTCCTATGGTCCAACTCAGTGTTACCTTCTATGAAGGATGCGGGGACTCCGCAATGGACACAGAAGTGCCAGGAGAATGAACAGTTGTAGCATCTGCATGGCCATTAATATATGTTAGGATAAAAAGCACAGCAACTAAATTTTCTATAGTCAATCAACCCGGAGTGGTTGAAAGGAACAAAGAGCCATTTGCTCAAGCTAGTTCAGTCCAAAGAAAAACCACATCATTACTTCAACTCAGATCTTTCGTCTTGGTAATAAGCATCTTCAAGGCATTTGAGTAAGCTTATTGCAAACATGCAAAGGCCAGATCCATGCACTTTCAACCCACCTTATCCACAAAAAGTTACCAAAAAGTTAGAGTGAATCCAACTTCATTCACAATTCTTATCCTGAATCTGATGTTAGGGAAGATAAGATTCACATCTCCCATTTTCAACATTTAAAGCTTCGCAAATTACTTCAGCTGGGAAGCATCCTAAGAACATACTTGATAACCCACATTGTCTAATTGAATAAGGAATAACGATCTCGCGGATCATTAAAGCCAGTAAATAAAATCAAATGAAATAACAAAAAACTCTGTTTATCAATCAAAATACAATCTTCAGCAGCCATGGATTTATTTGTCCACAGATGGTATCATTCAACAACCAGAGTTAGAAAACTAGAACTGATTCAAATAAAAACTTGCCAGAATCAATTCACCTTTAAAGGCTTCATTTTTTTTATGTGGTAACTTGATTCCATCCCCGCGCAATCAAGCAATTCAACATTCAAAAAGGAAGAAACAAAGCTCCGCATTGTCACTCAAACATCGCCTAGCGTTTTCACTAACGGATCACAAAATGATGTAGTGGGGTGTACCTTCTTCGAAGGGTGTGGAGCCTTGGCAGTGGGTCCTGCGGTGCCCAGAGTAGCTTTAGGTGCGGCGGTGCCGGCTTCGCCGGTCCCGGAACTCAACTGGCGGGTACAGATTCGGGCGCCGCCAGTCATGAAAGACCCGAGCCTCTTCACTGCAGCATCCCTAAGTGAAGTCCTGCAAATTCTAACCGCCATGACTATCCCCCGCTTCACTCTTAAGAAGGACCAGTTTGTTCCTTCCAAGAAGATGTGAATCAACGCCAAGGACTCTGTTTCTCTCTTATTATGGTTGCTTTCTCTCCTCTCCCTCTCCCTCTCCCTCTCCCTCTCCTGTCACGGCGGCAAGCTTCGAGGCTGGAGCCCAAACCTAGCAATTCCAACGGAAAGGGAGTGCCTTTAATTTGATAAAAACTTTAAATTTATTTTTATTGTAGGGATTTATGTTTTTAGGGATTTAAGCTAATAAATTTCTAATTTTAAAGCAAAGGTGCGACAGGGAATAAGATGAATAGCCGACTTTTTGCCACTATATATATCTTGAACTTCATCTTTATCAAACAAAATTATACATGAAGTATTTTTAATATTATTTAAATTTTAAAGTGCATAAAAATTAGTAATTTTATTCGCCATTTTTTTGTATTTAAATATTTTTTATTATATCACATAATTTTATATTTTATCTTGATTTTTTAAATATTACTTGTATAAAAAAGAAAAAAAAATTAGAACATGCATAAATCTCCATATATTAATCTGATGATGATTCATTTTAAAAATTAATTGCATTTCATAAAACTTTTTATTGAAATATAATTGAATTTGACTTTTTTTAATTTATTTAATACTATAAGTAGATTAAATTTTTGGCTTTAAGCTAATTTTCTATTTTAGCTAAATAATTTTAATTCATTTATCTTAAGGAAAATTAACATTCATACCTCATAAATCTTTGATATTTATTTATATAACATTCCATTTTTATTCACATCAAAAATATTATTAATATATGTGTGTGTGTGATTGAGACATTAAAATATTACCTTAGCAAATACCAAAGCTTTGTTATCAAATATATAAATACATAAGAGTAATGTGGTATGTACTTAAATCCCCCTTATCTTAATTTTGTAGACTTCATTTTATCACAACGAGACTTTCTTATTTATATATAATGTCCGACCACCAAATTGGTTTAAATTTTTTTTCAACTTTTTTATTTGTCCATAATTGTGTTATAAATTTGCAAATTCGTCTAAATAAAAAGACTTCTTATTGTCAAAACAAAATAAATGTACATAAATACACTCCTCATAAAGTGCATAATTGACAAAATGTATGTGTTGTATGTTATTTGAGAGAAATATGCATGGGAGTTTATTTTGAATGAAATTTTTCTCAGTAAAATATAACCTCTTATATTAGCGGGTTGCTTATTCCGCTCATAATTCATTCAAAATTTATTTGAATAGTTTCAAATTCGAGCTGATTAGAATTAATTTGAGTTGGGTTTCGATCCTTAGTTTAAATCTCTCCTCTCTTCCTCAACACTTATAGTTCACCATGCTTGCAATGAAACTCCCATAACGATCCCATCTTATCCTTCACACGCAATTGATACTTTCCGTGCATTACCACAATGTGATCCATCATGACCTCTTCTTCTCCTTTACATATCATTGATCTATCAATAATTGACACCACTGATTCCTGCCACGAACTACTTTTCTCATTCACAAGTTGTTGGTGCGCATATATATGCTCCATCAACTCCTATCATGATCTCATGTTCTCATTCACACATCATTGGTTCATTAATGCATACCCCCAAGGAGCTATCATGAACTCCTCTTCTTCTTTACATGTAGTTGATCCCATTGATGCAATCCCCTAATGAGCTCCTGTCACAAGCTCCTCGCCTCCTTCACTTGTCATATGCCCATTAAATGCTTATACCGACAAGCTTCGATCACGAGTTTTGTGATCCCATACACAATAGAAATTGCTTGATGCTTCAAACGACTAATTACAAGGATTCAAAAATTGTCATTCTCATGAGGGTTCAAATGACATACGAAATAAGGGTTCACATGTGCATAGTGTGAGGGTACACATGACGTATCGTATGAGGGTTTGCACTATGAACTATGAGTGTTCGAATGACGTACATAAGGGTTTGAATGTGTTTCAAACCAAAGTTCAACACTTGATTCTTTTAGCCAGGACAACATTATGTTTTTATGTTTATTTCTTTTAAATATGTAACTTACAAGTTTTGTTTTACTAGTGTTTGTGATTTTTTTAGAAATCATTCAAATATTATAGGCTCTTTGGAAAAATATTTCTATTAAGTTTAATAAATTAATAATCAACTTAAAATAAATTAGAAAATATTTTCTTAAAATTTAAAAACATTATCTTTGTATCCTTTTGTGGGCTCCGAAAAATTCCAATTTTTGGGATGATGTGTGATCCCGGGGGAATTTTCAGAAGGCAGATTGGGTTTGTAGATAAGACACTACCCAGAGATTTCGCTAGCGATCAAAACTCTTAAGTGTTGATTCACATTCATATCATATTTTGTTAAACACATAAAGTAAAAGCCTCTCACTTAAAAGTATATAACTTGCATACATATCACATTCCTTATTATATGTAATAATCTAGAATTAAATTTGGAAGAAGTATTTATTTTACCTTCTTAATTAATCAATTATAGCTTCTATAAATCGTCAAAATAATAAATCAATATATTCAATTGAAGCATCTAATAATTATATTCGTCAAAATATTTCATTACATTCATTCTCTCAAAATCAATATATAATAATCATGAGATTGATATAATCTATACTCTATCACTAGCTCTTGACTACAAAATAAAAATAATACAAATAAAATCAAAATAAAACCTGAGGATCTCTGTCAATTTCACTCCAACTGATCCTAACCCCTTCCCTCTAAAACCTGAAATCATTAAAATTTATATAATGAGCTAAAAATCCCAACAATAACTCAAACTCAAAAAAGCTTTTAATACAAAGACTAAATAATTAATATGAATTGCTCAGTCAATTAAATCAATAACAATCGATATAATCAACAACCAATTATCATCAATAAAACTAAGAATGACTAATAATAAAAGCAATAAATCATTACAATGAATGTATGAATCAATAGTATGTATAAAAATCAGTAAAATAATAGGGCAAAACTTATTCATAAATTACTGAAAAACCATATCTCATCTATTTATATACAACATTTGTTCATGTACTAACTATGCATTCAATACGATATGTTGTCAATATATATATATATATATATAAATGTTATGATTGCTATCAATATATGCATGCATTAATGTATGATTTAGTAATGCAAGATAATTAGTGTTAATGTGGTGTTTTCATCATTTCATATGTATTTATCTCATCTTTATTATCATTATCTTTATCATTCATATTTTAGGTGACTTTCAATAAACATTAAGAGGTGTCATTCTCTGCCCGTCGGTGTAATCGATCATTAGTTACAAGTTATTTCCGGGATTACAACACAAATTCTCTTTAAAGGAAAACTCGTCGACCTACTCTCCTGCGCATGGTGTTTTTAATATCCAAATTATTTAATAGTGTTATCAACCAACTTTTCTTGCTTATATTGTAAATGCCACATTCATTTATATGAAATCCAATCTAATATGCAATATCTATAAAATATAGTAAAATCTATATATTATCTTATTGTTTTAGAAAATCATAACTTTCATTTCACATCATAGAAATCGATAATATTACAGTCAAAATATTAATAAAATATGTATTTATCTTATACAAAAAGTTACATAGTAAAAATTTGATAAATCAAGAAAAAATATATTTTTATTGATTTAGGAGAGAATAAATCCGTCAAACTTAGAATCATTGAAAATTAAAATGAGATTTGTGTTACTTAATAATGAATAGAAGAAATCTTTGAACAAAATTGACCTATAAAACTCTGAACAATCTTTTCTCTTCTCCCTATTTCTTTCTTCGTTGGTAAGGCACAATGTTGAAATTTAGACTTTTCATTTTTTAAAAAATATTTTTTAAAATTTGGATTATTACAATCTAACCACCTTAGAAATGTTGTCCCCGACATTTTTCTTAAGAATTTGGGCATAAAATCAATACAAAAAAACTAGTAAGACAATCTACCCACCTTAGAAATGTCATCCCAGATATTTTTCTTAAGTATTTGGGCACAAAATCAATAAAAAATAGTAAGATCAAATCTCAAATCGAATCAAAATAAATTATAAATTAAAATAAACTCAATCAATTTTTATGATACACTCATACATTTCGTTGAATCACATATCATTCACTTATGTGGGTGCAAACTAATGTATCTTAATTTACCCAATCTACCTGACACATAATCAATTTCTTATAACTCTGGTAATAATTCAATTAATTCTTCCAACAACTGCCTTGATGCTAATTTTTTCCACCCCCTCAATTAAATTTGAAAGAATTATATATTTTTATCTTTTTAATTAATCAACCAAAGCTTATATAAATCATCAAAATAATAAATCTATATATCTAGTTGAATCGTCTAACAATTTTATTAGTCAAATTATTTCATTATATTCATTCTCCTACAATCAATATATAATGGTCAGGAAATCAATACAATCAATACTCAATCACTAGCTCCTGACTACAAATAAAAAATAAAAAAAGACAAATAAAATCAAAAGAAAATATGAGAATCTTTACCAATCTCATTCCAACTAGTTATGCCTCCTTGTCATAAATCATTAAAATCTATATAATGAGCTAAAAAGCTTAGCAGTAACTCAAACCCAACAAAGCTTTCAATGTAAGGACTAAAGAATCAATATAAAATACTCTGTCATTTAAATCAATAATAATCAATGACTAATTATCATTAATAAAATTAAAAATAATTAATAATAAAGGCAAAGAATCATAGCAATGAATCTAGGAATCAATAACATGTATATAAATCATTAAAACCGTAAAATAACAGTGCAGAAATCATTCATAAACCATTAAAAGAATCTATCTCATCTATTCATATGCAACATCTGCTCATGTAATATATATTCATCCAATATTTTATCATGTCAATATATCTGTCAACACTATCAATGCTATTAATATATGCATGTATCAATATATGATTTAGCAAGGCATGACATTCACCTTTAATATGTTATTTTTCATCCTTTCATATGTAGTCATTTCATAATTATCATCTTTATTAGCAATATATTTCAAATGGCTTTCAATAATCATTAAGAGTAGGCACCCTCCACCCGTCAGCATAATTGATTATCACTTACAGGCTACATCCGGGATCACACCACAAATCATCTTTAAAGGAAAGTTTGTCAGCCCACCCTCCTGCGCATAGTATTATGTTTTAATAGTCAACCCATTTATAGCATTAATAGCTAGCCTTTCTTGCTTTTATTGCCAATGCCACATTCATATATATGAAATGCAGTCTAATGTGCAATATCTATAAAATACAATTATATATATATATATATATATATATATATCTCATAATTTTAGAAAATAATAACTTTTGTTTCACCTAGTAGAAATTGATAATATTATAATTAAAATGTTCATAAAATTGATATATATAATATAAAAAATTTTACAGGGTAAAAATTTGATAAATAAGAAGAAAATATATTTTTATCTATTTAGGAGAGAAGAAATCATCATACACAAAATCATTGAAAACTAAAATGAAATTTGGGTTACTTACAATGAATAGAAGAAATTTCTGAATAAGATTGATTGGTGAAAAAACTCTCAACAATCTTCTCTCTCCTCCATCTCTCTTTCTTCTTCGACAAAGCACGATGCTAAAATTTAGATTTTTCATTTAAAAAATTATTTAAAAAATTTGGGTTATTAAAAGATATACATTTTACTTGTATGCGTGATTTTAATTAATACACCAAGGTGGTTATGTTAACACTCTTTGTAGTGGCTTAGATGATCCAAACATAATTGTAAGTCCACCTTAGTAGCTCTTGTTTTACATACTCATACTATCTTGCTCCCCTCTTGTATAGGCAATCTTATTAAACAAAAGATTGTAAGCCATGCATCTTTCCAAGTCTACTACTTAGACTTTGTCTATCTAGAAATTTAAATTTTCTTCCATTGGTTTTAGGCCATGAGGCTAACTTTGGATGATGTAAATCATACTTGCTAATTAGGTGTCCCATGATCGAATTAGGTCACCTACATTCATGACTAAATAACTTCAAGATAGATAACATGGGAAGACAAACACAAAATTTTGACTATATTATTTCTACTTTTTTTAACTTTATCAATACTCTCCACACACTCGTTTTGACACCTTGGTGATTCAATGATTATAATCATATATATTTTTCATGTGGAGAGATAACTGTCTGACTTATTTACAATAATTTACCCCATGTATTATCAATCACTACAAACTTTTGATGTTAAACCATACAAATTAAAACAAAAGCATAATGTTTTTATCGAGAAAACTTTTTAGAGGTGATATAGGTGTAATTAATCTTTAAAAATCCACTCTCTTTATAAGGCTAATCAACTAAGATTCTCTACTTGACTTTAAACTTAATGATATAACTTCTTGTAAGTATTATACATAGAGTGAGATAAGATTTATTAGTCTAACCCTATTGAACCTCGTATTTTATTTCTTCTTATGAAATCTCCTAAAACCATTATATTATTAACTCCTTTCTATAAAAAAAATGTTTAATTAGGTCTTATATTACACTCATTTTAAGTAAATAATGACTATAAGAAGTAGGTTGGCCAAATTTAAATCACAATATAATAACCCAAAATTTTCTCTACCACTAAGATTTGCATTAACCTCAACATTGTACTAGGATTTGACAAATAACATAAGATATCGCTAACTTCTTAAAGTTTTCATAAATGCAAATAGTATACCTTGAATTTTTTTCCAAGAAACCTAATAACCTATTGCAAAGTAGCTTTTAAGCATCTTCTTCATCTTAGTAGTATGATGGATTTTTTTATCAATCCTAAGATCTCACTAAGGTATTTATCGATTATTTATATCTTACTATTTATAAGGGTTCACCTCAATTAGCATATATTTTTTTAAGGTTTTATAGAGTATATTGTGCGATTTACATTTATCTTAAATTATATTATGATTTTTTATAAACCTAAACAAGTTAATAGGGATTTAATAAACAATGGAAATCTTAATTCACATTTATATATTAAAAAATTATATCATATCGATAGAATTCAAAACAATATATACAATAGCCATATTGACTACAAAATAATAAAAAATTAAAGAAATTAAAATAAAACCACTCTAGCACCACTGCATACATAGCCTAAGCTGCAGAATCCTTACCTAAATCATAGTATATTGCTTTCAGTCCATTTTTAGTATGTCTTTTTTCTCTTACTCATTTCACCTAGAAATTATTATACACATATTTAACTAGAGAAAGTATAATAAAAATCATATAAAAAATCGTTTAAAATTATCAAATCTCTAGCATATCAAAAGTTATGCTTTGAAAGCTTAGAAAATCAGGAAATGATATAATTTTGACAAATTTTGGAGAGTTAAATTAATTCGTAGAAATCAAAATCATTGAAAATAGAAGTAAGAGATTTGTCGAGTACAATGATTAGAATACTTTTGTAAAAGGAATGATGGATAAAAATGCTCCAATAGACTTTCTCTCTCCTCATCTCCCCCATTCTCCTCTAATTTCTTCCATAAGAGATTAGTCACGTACAATGTCAAATCACTCTAGTTGAATCTGAAATTCAAAAATTCATATTTTTCATTAAAAATACTCTTCATATATTTGGGTTGTTGCAGAAAAGACCATATTCGACAGGCAATGTCAACAAGTGATGGTGATCAGAGTGACAGTAGTCTATGGATTTAATGATATCAAAATTAAGCGATTTTCGGCTCGTTGGATTTGTCTCGTTGAACAGCTCGATTCGACTATAAGTATGCCATATTTGATATTATTTGGTCATCTAATTAATGCTCTAAAGCTTCCCAATATGCTTTAAGCCCATAATTTGAGCCCATTTAAGTTTGGATTGGACAAATTTTAGTATTGTTGGATTCATCTTACTAAGACGTTCAATTTGATTATAAGTTTGCTAAAATTGGTGTTCAGATGATCCCAAATTTAATTTTTAAAATTTTTCAACTAAGATATGCCTCGAGATTTGCGCTAGATTAAGGCGATTTAGGTGACGTATCAGGTTTAAAGAAAATTCATCAAAAGAGCTTGATCATTTTCTCAGTTGTTATGATAGATATAAATTCCATTTTAAACTTAGATTTCTAAAAAACGTTGAGTAACTATAACATTATTGAGCTGTAAATCCTGAGCAATAACACAGTCATCAAGGCCAATTAAAGAACGAGAAGGATTAAAAATAATTTAAAAAAAAAATTAAAAAAAAAAAAAAACGAGAAGGATTTAAATATGTGTGTATTTTAGAGTGAGTATCTTGGACCATCAATAATGCAAAGAATATCCATTTAAGCAATAGTTGCAAGGATAGATAACAAGGAAAGGGAGGCTTAAGTTTTGATTTGAATTTGGCTTGCAATAGGCTAGGGTTGTCCTGAGGTAGTTACCATTGGCTCCACAGATATAAAGTATATTTTTAGTACGATGTTGCATTTCCAAATTACTTAGGGGCAGTTTTGTTTGAAGTAAAAGGGGCATAAAGTATTCCAAATGCAGGGATTTGGAGAATATTGGTATTTGGTTTGAAGTTAACCAAATGCAGTATAGGGTTTTGATGTATTTGGAATTCACCATCTAGTTTATCTTTTAAGTATTTGGAATTCTTTCAATTTGGTTGATTTTCAAATATTACACTAGAACTTCATTGTCTGCTACTACCAGTAATCACTTCTGGCTTCCTTAGTGGACTGCCATCACTACCAGCCTCCAACACTGTCGACCACTGTTGTTGTCTACCACCATGCACTGTCGGCCACCACTTTTGATCACCGCCATCGTCGACCACCACTGTTGACTTCCACAACCATTGACAACCCTATCTTTGGAATGTACACTTTACACTACATTATTTTTTTAGCCAACAAGACAACCACTTATTTTCTTATATATGCTAAAATATGGCCAAATAGATGATAATGTGAGCATTATTTTGGGATATTCTCACACAACTTTATGTTCATAACAACAATAAGATTATGAAACTTTAGAGTTGTGTCAATTTCCACCACCACTAAAGCAATAGAAGGCCTAAACACATTCTAAGTTGGTACATCAACACTTAAGAGTTTTAAATTTTAAACCTTGCTAATAGACATCAACACACAGAGTAGCAAACAAATGTTTTCATCTACCTTAGTAGCATATCAGGATGGTTTTATAAATTAATAATATAAAATAATTACCAAAATATTCATATCACAACTTGTAAAGGAAACACAAGAATGATTATAAGAAACATGAAGAACATGAACATTTATGTATCGTTTTCTAATCATTTTTCTTCATTGATTATGTATTTTAACTTTTAAGACAAGAATTAATTTTTAGATATTTGATAAAACTTAAGCCAACTATTATGCGAAAAATTTCTATTATATAAATTAAAAAATATTTGTTATGAAAAATTTTAAACAAGTATGCATTTCTAAAATATAATTTTATTCAAAATTGTATTGAATATTTTTAAGTCAATACTATCTATAATTTATTTTCATATCATCACACAAAAGAATCTACTATTATGTATTTAATATATTATAAAGTTTTTTATTAAAAAATTTGGTTATTATTATTATTATTATTATTATGTGAATATTATTTAATTTTAATTAATACTTTATTTGAATTTATCTATAAATAGATTTTTTTTTCATTACTAACCTCATTAATTATTTTAAAATAAATATAATTGATATTATTTGTTCACAATCAACTATTTCTATTTTAATCATTCAATCAATTTTTATTACTTTGAAGTTAATTTTTACTATAAAAATTTATCTCTCACAACAAGAAGACAACAAAATTATAAAACTTTTATCAAATAACCATTCATTTTACTTGATATCATATAAATTACATTACAACATAATATGATATACAATATTTGCTTAATTTTTAATTATTAGATTATTAATATTTCAATAAGCACATCCTACTTTGATTGTAGGATATTCATATGTTTCACATGTTTTTATAATTTCTTATATGAATCTGAACCTATCATTAATTAAATTTTATCTTTGGGCTCCCATTCTTATTATCTTCCATTTGATCTAGAAGAATGCCTAAAATAAAAGGATCTCTTGGTGGCTCTAATAGGTAACTCCTCATTATTAGAATTATTAGAATAATTATACTCAAAGTTTTATCATATCAATATTGTTATATTTGGTTAATAGTTATGATAGAAATCTATAGTATTTATTATTGTATAGATATACTTATTCTTTAGGATATTCTCATTTGCTATATTTTTTATTTTTATATAGACATATTTATACTAATATTAAATTAAATAAAAATAGAATAATTTTATATTTTTAATACTTATATTTAAATAAAAATAGATTTTTAATTTAAATATATAAATTAAGAAATAGAGTAAATTCATTGATGCTAAAATAATGTCACCATGGGAATATAAATAGTAACATTAGATTCTATGATTAACTATAATTATTTAATATATTGATTAATTTCATAATCTATATTATAAATATAATTAAATTGCATGAAATGTCATTAATAGAATACTTAATCTAACTATTATTAATTTAAATATAGTTATTAAAAAAATGAATATGGTCATTTAATCTCTGAATGTGGACATCACATGTTCCACCTCTTCAGTGTTGAGCAATAAAATTCACTATTTAATAAATTCAATCGAAAATAGTAAGAATTAATTAATTATTTAATAACCGTATCTAATAATAATAATTATCAGATTATATTTGAGATAATTTTTTATTAATAAATTAAAAATAAAATATAATCAATATAATATATTTGAAAAATAAATCCTAGAATTAATTAATAATACGGATAATTATTAATTCTATAATTTAGCACGAATGGCCGATTCAAATAACGGCTGCCTGTCGACCTGGAATTCGGCCTTAAGAATTGAAACTAACACAGCTTTTCTCATTTCCCGACAGCTCACCGTTAGCTTCATCGTCATCGCCACCTGAAAAATGTCCTCCGCCGCCAATCCCACAGGCGGTGCCATCACCTCGCTGTTGTATTTTTGCCACCGGTGTGAAACAACAGTGAACATCGTCCCCCCTGTCGGCACTGACCCCGTCTGCCCTATCTGCGGCGACAGCTTCGTCGAGGAGCTCGAGGTACCGGAATCAGGGTCCTTCATCTCCAGCCAAGCCGGTGTTGAAGATTCTACGATCGCCCCAACGTCGGCTCTCCCGTTCAACTCCTCTTCGGGCAGCGTGGAAATTAGAAATCCAGGAGACTTTGTCGGTCTCCTCGGCATGAACTCCACTCCTCAATATTCGCGGCCATCCGAAAACCCTGGCTTCGATCCTCAGCTCTTCTTCAACGATTACATTCAATCGATTTTCTCCGGCGGAGGAAGCATCCAAATCATG
The DNA here is from genome assembly GCF_001605985.2 of Dendrobium catenatum. Taxonomy (NCBI): domain Eukaryota; kingdom Viridiplantae; phylum Streptophyta; class Magnoliopsida; order Asparagales; family Orchidaceae; genus Dendrobium; species Dendrobium catenatum. Next base: position 674,189 of record NW_021319326.1, read on the forward strand.
TTTGATGGCGCCGGCGGCAGCTCTGCCGAAAACATCGGCGAGTACGTATACGGCCCGGGCCTCGAGCATGTCGTTCAACAACTTTTTGAGAACGATCCAAACCGGTACGGTACTCCGCCGGCGTCGAAATCGGCGGTGGAGGCTTTACCGATCATCGAGATTTCAGAGGAAATGGTTGCTGGAGACGTCGAATCGCAGTGCGCAGTTTGTAAGGATGAGTTTGAGGTAGGTGCTGAGGCGATGCAGATGCCTTGCAAGCACATCTACCATCAAGATTGTATCGTTCGTTGGCTCGAGCTGCATAATTCGTGTCCGGTATGCAGGTTCGAGCTTCCCACGGAGGATCCTGATCACCTGCAGCGGGTTGCGAGAGCGCCGGCTGCTCGAGGAGGGCGATCGGGGGGAACGTGGGATTTGAGTGGCCTGGCTTCAACAATTGGGGAAGAACAAAGATCTTCGGGAAACAGGAATAGGCGAAGGAGGGTAAGAATCTCGCTTCCAGGGCCTTTCAGCGGTCTCCTCGGTAATGCTGGTGGTGTGAACGATGGTTCCAGTAGTGCAAGCTCTGATGAGAATTTTGAAGGTCGATAGATTAATGGTCCGGAGGATTAGGACTGGGCGATGAAGCTTCAATTTGGGAGTAATTATTATGTCCGAACATAGAACGCCTCCAGAGATTAATACTCATGGGTAATATCACCTAGAGCTCGGTATTGAGCACTCGGTATACGTTCAAATTTTCATTTTTTTACCGGATGTAATAATTTTTCCAATTTTAAAGCTGTTATGATTGGTGAGATTTCACGGATTTGGATTTGGATTTGTCATTTGGAGAAATTATTCTCCGCGGAGGCCACTCATAGCTCTATTTTCGGAGACGAATCAGGTGCAATCACGCCAGCGATACTGATTTGTGATACCGAGCAATACCCAGCCGCGGTACATAATGAAGAGTTGACGTGACTTATTTTAATTGATCTCCAGATAACATTCGGCATCCGCAAAGAATAATTTTTTCGATTTCTTTCTTTTTTTTTTTTTCATTATCAGCCTACTTAGTCTAGTGAATTAGCTTAGTGATAGAAAGTTTTCAGCAGTCATTGACTGGTAAGATTTTTTTTTTTTTTGGGACATTTAGGCCATTTAAGGCAAACTCACACACACAACACATACACATGGACTCGAACCTTGGACCTCTTGGTTGGAAGCCTAAGCTTTCAACCAATAGGTCAAGGAGAGTTGTGTTTGACTGGTAAGATTAACATGTTTTAAATAGAAAGCTGCTTTTGATCATTACTGGTAAAAATGCGAACACGTGAATAAATTTTAAGAAATGATAATAAAATATTTATTTAATTACATAAATAAATAGTAAAAATGTTTACAATAATGATCATCTAAAGAATAAGTTAATTATTCATATAAAATTATATTTGACAAAATATATTGATTTTTTTAATAATTTAATGCTAAAAAAAATTATTTGTTAGTAGAATTAATAGAGCAATAACAACAATTAAATTACATTTGAAAGAATACCTTAAAATTATAGTCTCAATTAATAGTGGGATACCAGCATATTAAGTTTAAAACACAAAACAAACCAAATGAATATAAATTACTTGAAAATCAACATCTCACAACAACAAAAAACCTTGTAAATATAATTCACATTTTATTCTATAAAATTTTATACAACTGAAGAGAAAAGATATAAATAGGAAATCATAATTCCAGAGAAAAAACAACTTAAAAAAAAAAATTTTATTGTCTTTTAGAGAATGTCAAATTTTATGTGCATCAATAATTTAAATTAATATTTGAATCCTTGCACATTTCATAAATAATTAAGTTGATTATTTTTCAATAGGGTTTGATTACTTGATATTTACTTTGCTCTACTTTGGCCTTTCTCACTATAAACATTTCTTTGCATTTCTATTGAAAGGTGGATAGAAAGAAAATAAGGTAAAGATTTATAGATGGCAAGACAATCTTGATTTGGGATAGCAAAAAGTAAGATAAAATTTATCAGAATAATAAATTATATATGACCGGAGCAATGAAATGTTTATCTATGCCAGGAGACTTCCAACAAGAATATAATCAAGCTTATTCTGGTCCTTAATAAGGAGTAATTATTACATTCGGACAAAAAATAAAAAATTCGAACGTATACCGAGCAATACCGAATGCTCAATACCGAATTTCAGGTGACGTAGCGTGTAATTATTGGTCTCTGGACGCGTCCGATGACCTGACGTAATATTTGCTCCTCAATAAGTCCATACCAAACCATCTAACGAATAAGAACCTCACCCACAAAAATATGGCATTGGTTATTCTAGCCGCTCCTTGTTAGTGCAGCCGTCTCATATGCACAGAAGAGAAAAAGAAAGAATGAGAGGAAGAGAAGTGAAGACAACCTCATATTTTAGAGGAGAAGAGAAAGGGCTCAAGATAAATTAAATTTGAAGAGGTTGGCGAAGAATTGAAGAGGCGAAACATTTTTTAAGAATCTAAAAACGTACGAAAAAAAAAAAGTAGTATTTATCTATATATTTTTTTTTGGAAGAAATGAAAAGTCACGACTAAATTTATGAGAGCTGAAAATCGCAACGAAACAAATAGGTGAAATCGGGCGGTATAGGTTTATTTTAATTTAAAAAAAATGAAAGGTCATGATTTAAGTCATTTAGATATAATAAAATGAATGACTTAACATTTTATTTGAATAATGAAAATGGAAGGTTAAGATTGTATAGGAGAAGTATTGCATCTTGAAATATTCACGGCAGGTAGAGAAATATAATGTTTAGCATCTTGGCTTTGTATGAAGATTCAACACGCATACAAATAAAGAGGGGTATTTTGTTAATAAGAGACACCAAAATGTTTACATTGAAACTCTTGAAAATGAGAAAAAACCATGGGACATTGTCCATTTAAAACGAATCAACTAGTACATGCAATTGATTACAAATGAGGTCCTTCATTGGGGGGAAGGCCTTGGCTCGATGTAGTAAATATATATCATATATAATGCATTATATGGTGGGAGTTGGAAGATTAAGTACTCACATGTTCGTTTGGTCGGTAGGATCATAGTCGGCAAATGATATAGCCTTGAAGGACTGTAGTATACAGGCGATGAAGGTCAGAAAGATCATAGTCGGGTGACGGTGATCGGAAGGATTGTAGTCGTCGGGCAATGGTAGTCGGAAGGACCTTAGTCGTCGGTGACAAAGGTCGAAAAGACCGTAGTTGGAGGGCGACATAGATGACGGAGGTTTGAAAGATTATAGTTGGCAATGGTGGTCGAAAAGGACCATAGTTGGAGGGCAATGTAGGTCAGAAAGATCGTAGTCGGACAGCGGTGAACGAAAGGACCGTAGTCGAAGGATGACAGTGATTAGAAAGACCATTGTATGGTGATGGAGGTCGTAAGGAACGTAGTTGACAATGTTGGTCGGAGAGGCCATAATATAGCTGGTGACAATCGATGGCCGAGCGGAAGTCCGGTAAAGTCTGGTGACAGTTCGTGGTCGAGCAGAAACCGACGAAATTCCGGCGAGGGTCAGTGGTTGAGCATAAGTTCGACGACAGTTAGTGGCAAAGCAAAAGTCTTGTGACAGTCGGTAGTTGAGAGGAAGTCCAACGAAAGTCTGAGGATAGTTGGTGGTCGGACGTAAGTCTAGTGACAGTTGGTGTTTGGGCGTAAGTCCGATGACAGTCGATGGTTGGGAGAAAGTCCAACAACGTTCGATGGCCGTCAGTGGCCTAGAAGCTTGGTGGAAAGAGAGATCTCAGATTTCTCTTCCTCTTCTTCAATAAAAACTCTTTCTTCAATATGTATCATTGGTATTAATTCTTCAAAGTCATTCCAAAATTTTAATTTTGAACACATATTTAAACCTACTTAAGAAGCATAAGCGCTTATAATATTAATAATATTAACATCAACAACAATATTTAAAATTATAATTATATCTCCAATTCTATTAATTTTTACAACAATATCTTTCAAACTCTTATTTATAATCACACATACACCATTTATAATACGACTTCCACCAGACTATCAAAGTTTAAATCCTAAACTATCAATATCCTTAGCATTCTCTCTAACACATTTAGTTATCTAAATGCAAAGAATATTTATCTTCATATGGATCATAATATCTATTAATTTTATTAATTTGCCTGTAAGAAAATCTATATTTCAACTTCATATCCTAATTTTAATTTCATTGGCTAGTTTTTTTGCCCACATCTATCCATGATGTGAGAACTCTTGCCTATTTAAAATTATAGCTAGTCAACTATGCAGTGTCCCTTGCTCACTTGTCAAAGTATTCTGAATACTGAACCTACGTAAAAATGGAAAAATATAAAGTATTCTTCACCTATGGTTTTCTACATATAATACATTGATCTTCATATTAAGTGCAAAAATTCCAAGCATCCCATGACAAATACATTATCACCCTCAAGCATTGGCTTTCCCAGCACACCATTAGTCATCCTGCAACTGTTAACATGAAAGTCTACAAACAAACCTCAATCAAATATAACTCAAACATTACCATCGAAGCCAAAGTGTATAAACCCAATCACTAAAATAACACCATCAGTCCGCCGCTAATCAATTTCTTTAACGCCTAAATCACACTCTACCAAGCTATATGGAAGACCATAAAATAAAATTTCATGTTATAAACATTCATAGTTTTCCAGCACAATCCATGCATCCTAATATCTACATTGAGCTTTAGAGAAATGTGTCATTAACATTTCTTCATATGGTAAACAATTTTAGGGGAGACTTCCATTTACTCATGGCTCATTTTATGCAAAGGCCCAGAATGATAATTGTGCCTCCATCTGCTTCAATTCATGAGGGATATCCTACTTATAGCAATATTATTACTGCTATACAACAACAATAGCAAAAACTTTCTACAATCAAATAGTATTTCTTTTGCACTTTCCTCTACAGGAAAATAAAACTAACCCAACACAAGAAATCTCCACCAAAAGAGTCTAGAAAGGTGCTGATGTATCTAGTCCTATCCTTGGGTTGAGGAGGCCCAATTTCAAAACATTCATATCATATTGAAGGCAATTCAAGTATTGCTCCAGATTCCACCTCTCATTAATAAAAAACAAAATAAAATAAAATCATTCAAACTGCTACTAATCACTCAAACAAATGAATGGAATTGTCACATACTATGTATTAAGCAGATGCACCTACACGTTCTGACAGATTCTAACAAAACTTGCTTACATTCATTTCCCGAGCTGTAATGAACTCATTTTATAGATTTTGGCGCAAAAGATTAAAAGCCACCTCTTTCTGTACTAGCCTCTTGTATCATGTTTTACTCTGCAAATGAATAACCTGAGTTCTCAAGAGGAAAAGCTTGCAAGTAAATCATTCTTAATTAGTCTCTTTTTTCCTTTCTAGTTAATCATCAACAACATTGACCGCCACACCAAAATTTTAAGTAATATCAATTAGGACTCATTTGGATGCTTGAAGTGAGAGATCATATTTTTAAAAATAATGAATTTCTAGCATCTATCATTTGGTTTAATGTAATCAGACATCAACATTGATTTCAAACATCACAAACTTACTGAAAACGCATTAAAAAAGAATGATTTCATTCACACATAAATTGAGTTAAAAAAATTTCCGATAATAACTCATCAATTTACTAGCAAAACCATTTTATAAAAACATGCTTTCTATTTACAAGCAACCAAATGACCCGCTAGAGTTTTTGTTGAGATGCAAAGTTAGTGTTACTACACTTCAGAAGATGCAGTGTCAGTTTGATATCTCACCAATAACTAGCAAAGATGCTTCCGTCAGTAAACCAACCATGCTCCAACAACACTTTACGAATCAAGCCACCCAATCTTCATCTCCATCCTCATCTTCATTCTGAAAGTTACCAATATTTGGAAATAATTAGGGAAATCAATTGTAAGGTAAAATCTGAGAACAGGGAGTCAGAAAAATAAAGAAGAAAACATAAATAACCAGTAAGATATAACTCTAAAAAAATCTCGACAACTATACAGAGATTATTTGATTTCTAGGACACTCAAACCAGATACACAAGTCCAAAAAAGACTTAAATATTAATAGAAGAAAACACAAAAAGAAACGTCCTCATAATTTGATCGAAATTTGCACAGAAACCTCGCCAAAGAATATGGTTGTCATTATTAGATCATGCTTTCTCAATAAAACCGGGAATTCTTGAGTGAGAAAAATGCCATGTAAACTTGGATGTTTCCTTATCAAACTCAATATTCCATTAGGGTAGTAAACAAAAAAGCCATAAGAAGCTCACACACTGATGCGGACATCCGACCGTGAAAGCTTATCAGAAGAGGAGATGAAGATTGATCGCACCATTTTATTTTAAGTATTATTTGTATTTTTATTTATGCATTTTCCATTTTTACCCTCGCTTGAGGGAATAGGTGCTTGTGACTAGGGGTGTCAATTTCGGGTCACGGGTCGGGTTCCATCAGTCCCAACACTATTCGGGTCAACCCGAACCCAACCTGTTTTTGCAAACGGGTCATTTTTCCATATCCAAACCCGACCCGCTTCAGGTCCGGGTCAACCTGACCCGATCCGAATGACCTGGTGCCAACAAAAAATTGCTAGTTTTCAGGTCAAAAAATGGGTTAATATCCGCTTTTCGGGTCAAAACAGGTCAATCTCAGGTTGTTGGGTCAATTTCGGGTCAACGGGTTAACCTGAACCCGACCTAATTTTTGAAACGGGTTGAATTATTGAACCCAAACCAAATCCGTTTCGGGTTCAGGTCGGGTCCAATATTGACAACCCTACTTGTGACCTAAGGGGGCACTTTGTCTTTTGTTTTGTATTTTGGGCTATTTATAGCCTCCTCCTTTCTTGTAATGGTGAATGGAATATTATCAAGAAAAATTTATGCACTCTTGTTCTTGAGAGAACTTTGGAGAGATCCCTATATGAGGGAAAAATAATACCCACCAGCCTCAGGAAGCGTACGGGCTCGTGGCTTGAAGTCCCTAGGTGAAGGGCAACGCATCACCCACCAACTGTAGGAAGCATCTGGGTTCGTGGTTTTATCTATTACAAATTCCATTTCCCAATTCATCCTCGAGGCCACCGGCCAACAACCCTTCTTCCTCCCAACAGTCGACCTCCTCCCCATCTCCACCCTAAACTGTCGGCCTAATCCCTCCTCCCCCATCACACTGCCGGCCTCCTTCTCTCCTTCCACACCGCCGACCACAATTCCCCAAACCCCTAGCCGATGGCCTAACCTATCCCCAACCCCCTTGATCCCCATTCAATTACCCCATTAATGCTTTCCTAATTTAGAGTTTTCTAATTTGGAAGATCCTTTAATTCAAATTCAAACAAATTTGAATTTCAAAAACTTTCCAAAATTAAAACAACCCTATTTTAGGAACTCACCCAATCCTAATCCCTTTGCCTCCAAAATTCAAACCTCCCATCATTACTTTCTTTTCTCTATACAAACTCTTTTGGAAAGCTTTGATATAAATTATTCAATCAATTTTGAATTTTGAAATACTTATTTTAGGGATGTCCTTAAATCAAGTCCAAATCAATTTCAATTTAGATTTTATTTAAATCCTTTTCCTCAATTAAAGGTCCTTGATTAGGCAAGCTTTAAACTCACCCCCCCCCCTAACCCTATGCCACCTCACCAAGCCGCCAACCCCCTCCTTTTATCTATCTCTCTTCCCACATTAACTTTCCTCCTCCTAAATACCTCAATCAAAATCTCTCATTTAGGAATAATTTTCCTTTCCCTCCCTATTTGAAATTCAAAATTCAAAACCCCCTAATCCCGCCCTATCTAATCTGAATTTAAACTTTAGATTTTGGGAAATTAATCTCTTCTCTTTCTCTCTAGCCGCCAGCCTCCCATCTCTCTCTCTCTCCTTCCTCTTTGTTCTTTCCTAGATTGGTTTCCCTCCAAATTCGAATTCAAAACCTAAAATTAAATAACCCCTCCCTCGTTCTACATCAGTTTGGTATCAGAGCACGGCTATGCACCCGGGATGCGTACTCGACGGAGTCGAGCTTTTTCCCACCACGGAAGAATGATGCGAACATCTGACCGTGAAAGCTGATCAGAGGAGAAGACGAAGATCGACGGCCTTGATTGCACCATCTTATTTTAAATTATTATTTGTATTTTTATTTATTTATGCACTTTCCATTTTTACCCTCGCTTGAGGGAGTAGGTGCTTGTGACCCCAGGGGGCATTTTGTCTTTTGTTTTGTATTTTGGAATGGTAAGATTGATCAAGCCTATTAAGGGTTCGGTCTCATTTGATCCTAATTTGGCTTGAATTTCAAAATTGTGATGACAAAAATCTTTACCATTTGTTTCACATGAGAATCAATTAAAGATCACATATACTTAAATTTACCTTATTCTTAGTATAAATAAACCCCAGGTTTAATTAACTAGGAACAAGTTTCTAGAAGTTTGGAGCTCTAGAGAAGGATGGGGCCCCTTGAAGCTTTTACAATCAACATCCATACATTAATTGTAGCACACACCATCACAGTGTATTCATTATGATGATCATTCGTCATTGTTTACTTTTGTCTGTCATTATTGTAGCCTCTCGTCTTCTGTCTATCAATGCTTTCGAGCTAGATACAACACCCCTTAAGGTGAGCAATACTTGCAAACTCCAAGCTCAATATTGTCACTCTCATTGGACTTCTTGCAATCGCCACGCATAGGTTCACTGTCCCACTAGGTTTCTTGTTGCCTCCATCTCAGTCTGATCATCGACGTCTGACTTCTTGCCACTCGCAAATGCCAACCTATGTTTACTGCAATTGCTGCCATAAGACTTACAATTGTCACCTTTACAGTAACAGTAGCAAAAGTTTCAAAGTGCAAAGCAACATCTTTGTTAACCAAAACAAAAAAAACTTGGGGTACACATACATTTTGTGTATATAATACACATTTAATATACAAAAAACAAGTGTAACATAAGCTAATACTTTAATAATTTTGTGCAAATTAAAAAATACAAGCAATCATATTTCCAATAAACAATTATAAGATAAGTTTAGTTTTGTAATTGGCCATCCTAACAATACAACAACAACATCAAGCCTTTATCACACTATGTGGGGTCGGCTATATGAATCTTTTTTTCTCCATTGTGTCCTATTGAAAGTCAAATTCTCGTTTAAATCTAATAAAGAAGGATCATTTCTAATATTTTCTAACCAAGGCATTTTAGGTTTGCCTCTACCTTTCTTAACATAAGTCAAATCTAATACCTCTACTTTCCTAACCGGATCATTGGAAGGCTGCTGTTTTATGTGACCAAACCATCTAAGGCGACTCTCTCTAATCTTATCTTCTACAGGAGCTACTCCAATCTTTTCACGTATATGCTCATTTCGTATCCTATCTTTAAGGATAAAGCCACTCATCCACTTAAGCATCCTCATCTCTGCCACACTTAACTTAGTATTATGCTTCTCTTTTAATGGCCAACATTCAGCACCATAAAGCATTGCAGGCCTCACCACCATCTTATATAATTTTCCATTAAGTTTGAGGGCTACTTTTCTATCACACAACAAGCCTGATGCATTCCTACACTTCAACCATCCAACTTGAATTCTGTTGATAATATCCCCATCTATTTCACCATCACTCTGAATAATAGATCCAAGATATCTAAAATGTGTACTCTTATTAATGACTTGATCGCCTGAAGTCACAATCTCCTCACTAGGTCTATTACTACTACAATTACACTCCATGTATTCCGTTTTAGATCTACTCAAGCGAAAACCTTTAGACTCTAAGGTTGACCTCCATAATTCAAGTTTACCTTCAACTCCCTCTCTAGTCTTATCAACAAGAAGAATATCATAAGCAAAAAGCATACACCAAGGTACATCCTCTTGCAAAAGTCTAGTGAGAACATCCATGACTAAAGCAAAAAGATATGGGCTTAAGGCTGATCCTTGATGTAACCCAACCGAAATAGGGAAATACTTGGTCAAACCATATTGTGTTTGAACACAAGTAATAGATCATGCATACATATATTTAATGATTTGAATATAAGCGTTATTAACTACTTTTTTTTCAAGAACTCTCCATAACACTTCTCTTGGAACTTTATCATATGCTCTTTCTAAATAAATAAATATCATAGGTAGATCCTCTTTATTTTCTCTATATTTCTCCATCAAACCTCTTAATAAATGTATGGCTTCTCTAGTCGGCCACCCTAACATTAAATTAAATAAATAAATAAATAATAATAAAACAATCAAATATAATAACTTAAGATCATGAACCCCTCATAAAATACAAATAATAGAAATTATAACAAAATTTCACATCACTATAATTACATTCTAGTCTAAAAATAAATCCAAATGAGGTGAACATAAATAATCATTAACTTGTACAGTCTAATTAATGCATTACAAAGAAATATCTTAAGGATAACTTGGGCATGTCATTTTGATTTCTATAAGTTTTCATTATAAAATGGGCATGGTTATATATTTTTTGAATTCCTAACCACAAAAAAAAAAAAAACTAGACAGAATAAAGCATTTTAACCTGACATTATAACATCAATTTTCTAGCTTCTCATTTAATAAAAATAAATAAAAATCATTACTAGATAAAACAAATTCAAACTACCAGAGAAAGTTGAGAGGTAAAAAGGAATTAGGAGAAAGTACAGTTGTCGGCATATGCTCGTGTGGATGAAAAACTAGGCATGGATGAGAGTTAATGTATGTATGCATGTAGAGGAGAATTTGGAGATGAAGGCAAAAAGATCAAGCATTATTGCTATGATGTTCGCTTGTGAAGGAGAAGCCAAACACAAAAAAAGATCAAGCATTATTGCTATGATGTTCGCTTGTGAAGGAGAAACCAAACACAAAGATAAGAAGATCAAGCATCATCTCTTGTTGCTTTCATGGGTTCTCCCCACTTTTATTGTAGACATTGAACTGCCATTCTACCAGGCGTGTAAGCTAAACCCAAAAACTGCGAGTTGGCAACATGAAGATGAACTGCAAAGAGCCAACCATGTGAGCGCTTCGTGTGAGAACTTCTACAATGCTTTCATACTCGAGCATTGTGCAAAGTGTGCTCAACATTCTTCTTGCAAGTGAGAAAGCTGCAATGCACAACTCTTATGCATATCATAACTTTTCCTTTGAATGCGCTTTTAACAACACAATTAACAACCATACCCCTTAGTTTTTCATAGCAGTTGTCCATAAGCTTATCATTAAAGCTATTGCTTCCTACGCTCAAATTTATTCTTTAATATTTTATTTGACTATTTATACTAATTAAAGTATATTAATGTAAAAAAAAAAGATTACTAATAGAAAATTTATCATGAATTGCTAAAAATGACAAAAAAATTGACAATGATTCCAACGAGTTCTAATGATAATAAAAGTTCATAGTATATAAAAAAAGTGAAAAGTAAGACAAAAATTACCATGGAGAAAATTTTAGGTAGGTTAACAAGGTAATTAAAGCTCAAAATCAGGTTTATATAACTAGATATTTCTTGGTACTATAATCTCAAAATATTTAAAGAGTAAAGAATATGTGAATAAAAAGTACTTGTTTCCCAAAAATTCAGCTATTTCCAATAATTATAGTTAAGCCAAGCCAAGTAAGAGAAACATATTTCAAAGATCCTATAGTTAAACATAAACCGAAGAACCATTCGCAAATGCAATACCAATGCACTAGCCAATTTCTCAATCACAGGAACTATGCGCCTTCTATTTAGTGTGTGCACTCAGCACTTAGGACACTCATGTTCTTATAAAAAAAAAAGTGGAGGCAAAGTTGCAAGCAAAGCAGAGACTATGGGATGATTAGTAAAAAGTGATTCAAGTAATCATCCATCATGTAGTCCATTTTCATCCATGAAAGTTATAAAGAATACTCTCTTATGAAGCAAACAAACTGGAAAGAAGAACATCACACAGATGGCAATAATCATCAAAAGACAAGATAAACTTCATTTAAAGAACAAAAAAAAAAAAACAATAAGGCAGGCTTCCAACTAGAACAATGTCATTATGTGTGAAAGCATGCACGATGAGGCATTTGGTGTTTAGGATTCAAAATTGCATAGATTTATTCTTTAATCTTTTATTTGATTCTTTCTAATAATAAAGTTTATTAATTAAGAAAAAAATACTACTTAAGTTAAAAATTTCATCAGAAAAAATAACAAAAAAATTGGCATGATTCAAATGTGTTATAACAATAGTAGAGCATAGTAGTAGATGAGAAAATTTAAGGAAAAAAATAAACATTGAGAAGAATTTAGAAAATTAATAGAATTGATTCTCATCATCTTTATCGAAACGACCAGATCTTCTTTTGCACTAAATGTCAAAATATTTATGGGTAATTTATTGTGATGTTGAGTGTAGACTAAAAGAAATGCAATGGTTTTAATTTTTAGGTATTTGATTGAAAGTATAACAAATGCAAAGAAAATTTGTTAGGAATTTAGAATATCTCATCTAGTTCATTTTCAATGTATTCCAAATTCGAACAAATCAAATGAATTAAGAATATATAAGCTCACACAGACTCTCACGGCCTTGCGCTTTCACCCTCCATCATCATGATCATCACGATCTTGTGTCTCCACTCAGAGCACTCACGGCCTTGTGGCGAACCTCATGCCTCAACAAAGAGCCCACATGCAAACCTAATGACGACCTTGCACATACCCTATGACATCGCAACTCCGCTCCCAGAACCCCCACCTCGCCTCTACTAAGTGCCGACTTTGCCTCCACCTTCACCACTGCAGCTCCCGACATTCTTCATTGAAACTGATTTTTCTATGTTTTTGAAGTTCGTCAAAACAAAAAAGAAAATTTAATTTCATCGCATCAGAAATACATTCGATCAAACAACACCAAATTCAAAATGCAGGGGATTTCTTTTAAATACATCCAACCAAACAGCCCCATAGAAAATAAAAATGTATGAAAAAAGTTCTGCTTGTTACCCAGCAACCCAGCTTGTTCCACATAATTAGCAGCTTGAAACCAAACAAAGTTAAAGAAACATATATCAACGATCACATAATCAAGTATAAAAAGGCCTCATTTACTGATGCAGTACTAGCGCACTAGCAAATTTACCCATCACTGGAACTGAAGAGCACGTTATGTGTGAGCAAATGCATTGCACATCATGTTCTTGTAACAAAAAAAATGCAGAGGTCAAACCAACGAAAATGGGGATTTTCAGCAACTCATTTAAGGAGTGAACCCTTCTGCCAACAATGTGGAATTCAGTAAATCATGGCCCATGCAACAGTTTGCAAAAAGGGATTCAAGTAATCATCCAACATGCAGTCTATCCATTTTACTCATGAAAATTATAAAGTGTTAGTTACGAGACCAAAAAAAAACAACAGCCAAAAAGAGAATATCACCAAATAAATACCATCAAGGATAACACAAAAATAATAACCACCATTTAGAAAAACTTCTTCATCAAAACCTTGAAGAATGTAAGCAATATAATATTAAGGTTCTCTACTTGATAAGTCAAGGACTATTGAAATGAACCTGTGATTCACTTGAAATATCATCACTCCAGTCATCCACTTCCTGTTTACAAGAAGAAAAAATGGCACATCAAGAAGAGAAACATGCTAACTGGAAGACTTGAGCAACTAATCGTCCCAAAATTCTACAATTATATGTGTTTGACTATAAAAAAAAAAAAGTGTTTGACTATCGATGAGCAATAAATCCTTGTAAGTGCAAGTGCGCAATAAAGAGAAGTGTGCACCTGCACATATGAAGGAGAAGAAATAAAAAATTGAAATCATCCTACAATGATAAAAAAGTAAGAAAAATTGTATCAGTAATTATATTGATTAATGCGATTAATTTTTAGTTAAGTTGCCACTAATTGCACCGTGTAGATGTAACATTAGCAAATTATTCATTACATCATGTGAGTCGGTATGATAACGACATAGGCCACCATTCCAAGTTTGGCATGCACCTGAATTATGAACTTGTTCAACAGTGCAACTTGTCACTCTACACCATTCCAAATTTGGCCTGCACCTGAATCATGAAAGAAGTTTGTACGGTTCAACTTGGTAGATTGTTTTCCCTAAAAACCAAGCTAGTTTTACACGTTTTATCTTATACAAGAAAGCAACCCTATGTGCAAAACCATGCTACTTTTAATCATGTCTATCTTATACAAGAAAGTAATCCTATGTTCAAGATCCCTAAAGTATGGTGAAACAAAAATCTTAACATTGAGGCATTCATAATGTAGCAGTTGTTACTTCATTAGAAACTGTTACGCCGGCCCAGGAGGGGCCGGCTGGACCGGTCCAACCCGGACCGGTCCACTGTTACTCCATGCGGAGAAAACAGACGGGGCGGAAAAACGTGAGGTCCACATAGGCAGCTTGGGGGGAGATTAGGAGGGATATTTTGAATGAGAAGGCAGTTTTAGGAAGTTTATTATTGTCCTTTATGATTAATTTTGTATAATTAGGAGTTTGGGGGGGAATTTGAATCTTATCTTGAATTTGAGTTTTCTCTTTGAGATCTAGGTTTTGTTTTGGGCTCTTGGCTTCGCCAGAGACTTTGGAGAGTACGTTCTTCCTCTCGAATTGAAGAACAAATTGTATCTTTGCAATTTTATTCGTCTACTAATAAAATACTAGCGTTGCATGCGTTGGATCTCAGTTTTCTCGCGTTTCCTCACTGTTTCCTGCAAAAAAACTGCTGTCCACTGCTGGAGACAGCAGTTTTTCCCTGGTTCCGCTTCAGTTTTGGGGTAGGAATTACTTGATTTCAAGTATTTCCTATCAAATTGGTATCAGAGCGTCGATTTGGGACCACCGGCGGCTGAAATTCTGAAATTTCAGCAAGTTTCTTTTCCGGAAGAAGTATTTTTTTTGGGATTCTTAGAAGAAAGATGGCCGGAAAGAAGGTGGAAGCACTAGAAGGCGAGTTCGGACAACTGAAGACAGATATGGAGGGAAAGTTC
>NW_021319326.1:689403-708969 GCF_001605985.2 Dendrobium catenatum
TCATGGAAGTCTCCACCAACAATGACAGGTTGGAAAGGAGGTTTGCGGCTATGGAAGAAATGATGAAGAAACTATTGGAGATGAAGACCAATCCGGAGACATCGGAAGTGAGAGAGACTACTGACGGCCATGACGACGGTCCCTGTTCTAGCTCTTCCAGACTTTGATCAGTCTTTTGTAGTAGAGACAGATGCCTCAGGATATGGGTTAGGGGCGGTGTTGATGCAGAATCACAGGCCAGTAGCGTACTTCAGTCAAGTGCTTTCAGCCAGAGCTAGATTGAAGTCAGTGATTAAAAACTTAAAAAAAAAAAAGTTAAAGAAACAGACTAGACAAACGTATTCTTGAAAAACAAAAAGAGAAATCCCAAACAAATCCCCTAGCTTCCCAAAAGATTACTTTTTATGGATCTTAACTTTCTTGCCTAATTAACTAATGAACTAATTAGTTGATTTTGATATATTTATTACCATTGTGATAGTTTACAATAATTGTATGAAGTTACAATAATATTCATGGTAGTCATTCAATCAAATCATATACGTAACATAAAACCATTTTACTAAATAGCCACAACTTTTACAACACTAAAAAAGTTAAAACAACGATCTTAATATGATTTTATCAACAATCATTTGTTTTACTCAATAACAAAAATAGCATAGCATCCATTTGTTACGCCGGCCCAGGAGGGGCCGGCTGGACCAGTCCAACCCGGACCGGTCCACTGTTACTCCAGGCGGAGAAACAGACGGGGCGGAAAAACGTGAGGTCCACGTAGGCAGCTTGGGGGGAGATTAGGAGGGAAATTTTGAATGAGAAGGCTGTTTTAGGAAGTTTATTATTGTCCTTTATGATTAATTTTGTATAATTAGGAGTTTGGGGGGGAATTTGAATCTTATCTTGAATTTGAGTTTTCTCTTTGAGATATAGGTTTTGTTTTGGGCTCTTGGCTTCGCCAGAGACTTTGGAGAGTACGTTCTTCCTCTCGAATTGAAGAACAAATTGTATCTTTGCAATTTTATTCGTCTACTAATAAAATACTAGCGTTGCTTGCGTTGGATCTCAGTTTTCTCGCGTTTCCTCACTGTTTCCTGCAAAAAAACTGCTGTCCACTGCTGGAGACAGCAGTTTTTCCCTGGTTCCGCTTCAGTTTTGGGGTAGGAATTACTTGATTTCAAGTATTTCCTATCAGAAACTCTAAGGGTAATTATGTTGAGCACTCTTAGGAAATGTGCCTTATGAGAAAATTGCACCAAAAGAATAAAATCATAAGGCTTTTTAAACCAAAGAAAATAATATCTCAATAGATAGAGTTCAGATTTTTGCCAAATGATATAAGCATAAAACATCTGGAAGACGAGAACAGTGCCAGTGACATGCTTATACCACTTTATAAATATAAAAAACTTCAAGCCAAACATTGTCGTGAACAGAAAAAAGATTTCCTCATATCAATTTATCATCTGATACCTGAGACCGCTTTTTCATGGCTTCAGTTTTAGATCCAGTCCCTGCATGTGAAAGAAATCAAATGTTGTATAAATTTGACTTGCAGACTGCCTGAAGCACAGAATAATGAATTTTAACTTTCTTAAATGCATACTATTGCATGTTAACTATATTGAGGTCGGTCTTCAAATTTTCAGATTCATAACATCAAGCGAAGAAGTTTAAAAAAAATAGTCTATGGTTTTCAATGTAGATTGAACTTAAATATTATATGAAAAAATAATTTGGACACCAGATACCCACCACTCTTTCCACGAGACTTCTTGCCTTTGTTGCTCGAAGTTTTCGCCTGAAAAAAATAAAGAAAATTAAACCATGAAAAAATGCCTTAGCTTCCAAAGACTGACTTTCATTGAAAAGCTGTGCAGGTGCCAATTAAAAAAATGGCCAATGTCATGTATCGTGCGGTAAGCTGTTTGGGCATGTAGTTGGTTTCACATTTTTAACCACAGTGCAGTAAATTAGCAAAAAAAGGATAGAAACAATAGAAACTTCACACAATACGTCAGGAACCAATTTTCAAAGCAATTGTGCATGACAAGTTCAAGCCATTGAACAGAAGCAAAGAAAATGTACAACTTTGATGCTTTTGTCAATGCACAACTTTGTACATCACAGATGCGTTCGAGGGTTGTTTAGCTTCAATGCTCAATACACAAAATGAAATCAAATGGTTAGAAAAGTAGAGGTATACCTAAAAAGACTTGGTTAGAAAATATTAGAAATGGTTTTTCTTTATTAGATTTAAATGAGAATTTGACTTTTAACCAGACACAATGGCGAAAAAGGATTCATGTAGCCGACCCCACGTAGTGGGACAAAGGCTTGATGTTGTTGTTGTTTTGTTGTTGTATTCATTATGTTAAATGGTTTAATATTGTTGTGCGTGGATGATTAAAATTTTGTAAACTGTTCTAAATGTCAGATTCTTATTAGTTGTATGAATTTTAATCATTGCTGAAAGTTTATATTTTTGCACACAATTTTTCTTGTAGGATCTCAATTTTTTACAATAATCACAATATTGCAATAAATGAAAGAAATGTGTTCTTTATTTTCTAATTAAAGGCAACTAATTTTTACAAAATTTAAGAGTTGATAACCTATGGATTGTAGTTTTTTTATGTCTTAAGTGTGCATCACTGCATCTCATCTTAGGTTGCACTAGCAAGACCATCATCATACAGCAGTATCTCATTTAAATTAAAATTCATGCATATATGCATCTTATTCAAAGCTAATTACAATTCAAGATACTATTATTTTTAAGTTTAAAAAAAATCTAACTAGATCAGAGTCTATTAATCTCTCCTCTCTGGACATAACTAATTTATATAATCTCATTTTTGCCTTCCTTAGTATCAAACGGCTGTATTAATCATCAAAATTTATAGCTAAAACAATGAAAATTTGAGATATTTATAATTAAAAGTGTATTTTGTTGACACAATATTTCTAATGATAAAAAAATATATGATTGGTGAATCAAATGCTTCATCTTAAGCGATTTCAAGGCTATGTGATGGCATTTCTTTTATGTTTCACATTAAGCTTCAAAAGCGTGCACTTCAATGTGCATTACATAACACATCTTCGTACATAATTTAACCAAAGAAAATATTAACAAGGTTCCTTACCATCACTGCATCAGTCTTTTCCTTTGCAAGAAGCCGCTGCCTCTTACCACTAGGACCTGGTAGTATTAAAGATGACCATAATAAAACAAGCACATATTTATCTGTCTTGAGCTGACTTTAAGGATTTAGCAGAATAAAAAAATGAACCTTCAAGAAAAGCTTTCTAGAAAAGTTACTTTTTGTCCCAAGAGTATCATCCTCGGTCCGCTTAGATTTCTGAAAATATTAAGATAAAAAATAAATTAAACAAAAAAATTATAAAGCAAAAAACAGAAAGCAGATTTTGTAGATCCATAAAATATCATATAATCAAAAGAGACAACACATGGATACAAAAAATTCATACGAGGACATCGTACAGGACAGCTCAAATAGAAAAGCATGCAGTGCAATTATATAACTGCTGAAAGTATAAAAACGGTTGAATCATCACAGACATCATCATAAAGAGATGTATAATTTAAAATAAGGATTGCCACATTACAAAAGTAATTCTGAAAAAGAAAAAACAAGATACACTAAAATTCAAGTGAGGCAAAAAATTAAAGCGAAAAGTGATCCAATCCTGACATATGTGCAGCAAAACTAGCTGTCTAATAAAAAACAAGCTATGACCAAAACACCCAAACGTTACACAAAGCATACAAACTACAAGAACCTTGCTTACTAATGAAGCCGCTCATTCGAATTTCAACTTTTTTTGTTCACAAGGTTTTAGTTAGCCAATCCAAAATCATGAACCAAAAATGAAAGGAAGTTAATCAAGTAAATCTTCAATCCACAATTTATTTCAGAATCTGGACCTCTACAGGCAGTACATGAAACGTTAAGAAGAATTAATCTTCATCAAGAACAAACTTCATCTCATTCATGGACCTATAACTGTGAGTTCAAATTGCTGGTTGTTTTAAAACATCATTAAGAAGTTCAAAAAAGGGATAAATTCAGGCTTTCATCGTAAGTACCATATATGTTCCCAATTCTTTGAAAGGACTTTAATGTTATCTGATTTTCAAAACATTTTATCTCATCCTCTGCATAATTTCTTCATTTTAATTTTCTATCAATCATCTTGGAAAAGAAGGGCTTGGTTCTGCATGTGTCTCGCAAGAAGATACAACATCAAAGACTTTTTTAACGACCAGGCTATCTTTAAAAGGACGGGTATTAAAATCAACTAGTTTAGTATAAAGGAGGTTCCAACTATTGTAAAACAGAAATCGGTGAAAACAACTGTGAATTTTATCCAACAACTTCTGCAAGAAAAAAGACAACATTTCAAGTACATGTGGATTACTAGAGTAATTGAAAAAGAAGGGCACCTGCCCAAGCAGTGCAACCTGAAATGAAAAGCTAATGGTGGCCTACTTGTCTAGTCTTGATTTAGAATTATGTTAACCTCAATTTTGGTGAGGTCAACATTTTATCATCTCCTAGAATTCTTCTAGAAGTTAGCCCTCCCTAAGTGTAGAAGTCACCCCTATGATTCTTCTTAGGTGGACGCCTAAATGATCAATCAATTATCCAAAGTTGAGTCCTACAACTAAAAAAAATTAAGACAAAAAATAAATTAAAAAACTTTGATCATTTAAATATTCAAATTTATATGGAAGTAGTTGCAAAATTATTTGAATCACTAATATGAATTAAAGATACAAACACAAGCAAATCTCCATTAAAACATAAAGTGCAAGTCAATTGTCACCAATATTGTCCTAGTCTAGCCAGAATAGTTAGTAGTTATGAAAAAAAAAATCAATATAACTTGAAATCATTAAAAAAAATTTCAAAAGAAATATTTTGACATAACATTTGCGATCACTATAAAAACCACTTAATGCTACAATAACATATATGCAATAAACAATAACCAAAAAGAAGCAAACATAAATATTGTACAGATTCTAATACTCTATTCGCTTTTAATATCTCACCTTGTCAGCTACTTTTTCAAATAAGGAAGACAACCGAGCTTGAACTAGCTTCCCTTTTTTATTTGGAGATTTTCTAGAAGACTTTTGCAAGGTTTGCTTTGCTTCTTCAGCTAAATTTTCTTTTGTGACGATGGCATCATTCTCAGGAGAACAAACAATTGGTCCTACTACACCGAAATCATCTCTAGGTGCTATCAATTAAGGAAATTTCTAAAATCATGGAAGGGGATAACAATGAACTAAGAATTAAAAATGCATGTAGCACTTGGTAAAATATACAGGTGGTCCAAAAAAAACATCAATATAGATTAAAAGTAAAATATGGATATTTCTTAAAGCAGGACTATTGGCTTTTGTATCAGCTTCAGCATTGATCCTCAACTCATCCACTTCAATTGCCTCAGTATCACTATCAGCTGAATCCTTCTCAGAAGATGATTCTGCATAACTAACACTGCCACAAAATTTGAACACAAAATAATAAAAGAAAGAAAACTGTTTTTATTTTATTTTATTTCATTTTTATTTTATTTTGCTTTTGATATAAGCAAAGTAACATACAAAGCAAGCTTGAAAACATACCAATACAAACAGATGCCATAATAATTCTATCCAACAAAATATCTATGAACCGTAAACATCAAGTACCTAATGTCATCAGCAAAAAAGTCCACATCTAAAAACACTATCCAATTAGTATGGTGTATGCACACTATCCAATTAGTATGGTGCATGCAACATGAAATCATAAAAAGACAACATAGAGATACTAGCCAAATCAAAGGGAGTAGCATTAGGAAAACGACAAATGACCAAAATGCACCCTGAACTTTTTAAGCCTATCCATTTTAATCACAGAGACATTCAATTTATTTCTTTAACCAACAAAATTTGAACCAATTAAGTTCTACCATCAACTTGGTCATTACTTTGGATGAAAATTGATGGAGATATGTTTTCCATTAGTATACTTTTTAGGGTTATTCTCATTACTTAATATCAGCTTAAACTAATGAATTAACCCTAAAAACAACAAATGCCCTCAGGAAAAGCTTTGCTCCACCAATTTCCATCCAATAAAACAACAAAATTAATAGTAGAACCAAATTAGTTCAAATTTGATGAGTTAAGGGGCTAAATTGAACACTAAAAAATCTAAAATTAAAATAGACACACATAAAAAGTCTAGGAATTATTTTGGCCATTTACTCATGAGAAAAAGATGGGTCTGATATAAAAAGGTTATGAAGTTACATAGTATGCAATCTACTTTCAAATATATCAAAACATGCGTGATGGCTAAATTGATAGAGGTCCACAAAGAAAGGAGACCAAAATCTATATTAACTTTTTGTATATCCAACAAGAAATCAAATACATGAAATTAAAGAAGAATCTCATAAACATTTTGGTAACAAATGGATTACAATCACTGTGTTTTGATTATTATTCAAGCTTAAGACAACAAAGTGAGCATTTGAATGAAATTTTTTTACTATTAGAATAATGCATATAAAAGGAAAAATGAAAAGATTATCAGTTAATGATAGAAAAAAAGCAATTATTGAGTTTTTATCACATCATCTAAGCAGAATAATAAACTTGTTAATATTTTTGTGCTACCACTACAATGCCATTATTATAATTGACAGATATGGTAATCTAATGGAATTGAGCAACTGTTATAACTTCAGCATCACATCTCAACAGAGAAATAATTAAAATAGACACAATAATTAATTAGAATCTGCAGTTTTACCAAAAAGCAAAATAATTCACAGGACTAGAAATGATAGCAATGATAGCAGAAGGATTTATATGGCCAACCCAAACAATCAGGGGTAGACCAAAATTCACTTGGCTAGATATTGTGAATACAATAACAATAACATTTAATGTAGCCCAACATAAATAATTGGAGAAGAAAATTTAATAGAGGCAATCCCAAAAGTTATATAAGAAACTGATTCAAATGTCTCTGATTTAAAACAAATGAATTGCAGTATATATATATATATATAGTTTTTTTTTAAACTAAGTATCGTTTAAATTTTAATTAAGTGATTAACCAACGAAAAAAAAAATTAGCTGGCCAAAATCGTACGTTTAATGGGCAACTTTTCTATATTAAGATAAGTTGCCCGTTAAACAGGCAACTTATGCTGATTAGGCTAAGCTAAATCAAGTAGCCGTGACAAATAACGAAAAAAGGTGATTATCAATAAGACGCCCGTTTAACAGGAGACTTACTATAAGTCGTCCGTTTAACGGGGACTTATCCTTGTTAATTAAAAAAACAAAATCATATTTTTATGAATACTATTCAATGCATATTTTATGAGTTGTGTTGTTAAATCAAATCTACGAAGTTGTATTGTCAAATCATTTTATATTGACAGATCATTATGTATTGTCAAATCACTTTATAATAACAGATTATTGTGTATTGTCATATCAGTTTGTAATGATATCTTGTGACCTTAGTTCCCCTAATCTCACATGAGGGTAGAAACATGCAGTGGAGTGGTACACCCAGATGAATTTCTAACCAATTAATTATTACGTTAACTCATTTACTCATGTCAAATCAGATATTTTTTATTCCTAGTCAATTAATTATTGCACCTATACCCAGATGAAGTTCTCTTATAAATTAATAATTCTTTCCTTGTTATGATCAAAGTAACTAGCACCCAAAATATTTATATCAAAATGTATCAAACTAGAAAGTATCAGATTGAAAAAATTACTTTGAAGCAATTGATTATGAAGGGTAGCAGTCGAGTTTATAGATATTTAGCATTTATAACTGATGATGCATTAGTGGAGAATGCTAAAAAAATTATTATCAATGAACTTCTTAAGTTTTATGATTGTCTACGTATATGTCTGTATTATGAAAATGTACGTGCTTGCTTGTTATAGGTTACTAGCACAATCTATGAAAGTTCTAAGAATGTGAAAGTCCTTCAACACTTTTGTAGTACGATGCGAGTGCGAGCTTAGAGTTAGATTTGTGTAGGATAGCAATCAAATTTCTATTTAAACCAATGTTGGATGCATTATCAGTCCACTACATTAAGAAAGTCCTTCCTCTGTCTACCAGGCATAAAACTCAAATTCTCGTATGTCTTGATCAGGAATGCATAAGCCTTAGTATCTCATTCCCGATAAAGGATACAGTGAGCAATATCAGCCGACGTTGGGTTGTCCACCATCTCCTTGAACGATCCATCTTCATGGCGTTTAATTTTAACAAATCTAGCCTTCAGCGTTTTAATCGACGCTAAATGTGATGCATGTTGTGAAACCTCCCTTTGCATATATTTTCAACCGTCCTCATTCAAACCCGCTCCATACCTGTAAGATGGATATCTCATAAGATCTATGTGTGTCTCTCATAACATGTAGTCATCCTTATCTGATCATGAATCTATACAACATCGATAGATATGATTTGTTATATCCTTCTCATCTAATGTATCATCAATTGTAAATGTTTAACATCTATGAACTCGACTGCTACCCTCCATAATCAATTGCTTCAAAGAATTTTTTTCAATCTGATACTTTTGGCTCGATACATTTAGATATGAATGCAGGATATTAGTTACTTTGATCCTAACAAGAATATGATTGTCAATTTATAGAAGAACTCCATCTAGATAGATGTGCAAAAATTAATTGATCAAAAATAAAAAAATGGCTGATTTTACATGACTAAATGAGTTGACAACGCAATAACTAATTGGTCAGAAATTTATCTAGGTGTACCACTGTATTGCATGTTTCTACTATCATGCGAGATTGGGAGAATCAATGTCACAAGATATCATTATAAACTAATATGACAACAGACACTAAGTTGTCATTATAAAGTGATTTGACAACAAATAATGATATGTCAATATAAAATGATTTGACAATACAACTTTGTAGATTTGATTTGATAACACAACTCAGAAAAAATGCATTGAATAGTACTTATAATTTTTTTTAATTAACAATGGTAAGTCGTCCGTTTAACGGGCGAGGGCGACTTATTGGTAATCATATTTTTTTGTTATTTGTCTATAATGGCTACCTAACTTAGCTTAGTCTAATCATTATAAGTCGCCCATTTAACGGGTGACTTATCTTAATATAGAAAAGTTGCACATTAAATGAGCGACTTTGGCGAGCTTAGAATTTTTTTATGTTGGTTAATCACTTAATTAAAATTTAAACGATACTTAATTAAAAAAAAACCCATATATATATATATATATATATAGACACACACACACACACACACATACATACATACATAAAAACTAGTAACTTTTTCTTACTTCAATGTTTTTCTTGATGTCCTTGCAGACTGTCGAAGAGGAGTTGTTTCAATAGGCATCTTTGCATCCTTGCTAATGACAGTAGAAAAATCGTCAGATCCATCAGACTCAAGTTCATTATCAGGAGAAGGTGGATTCACATATTCCTTCCCACTTTTTTGACCACCAGATGCTTCATCATATGTTGCCCCAGCACCACCCTTGAAGTCATAATCACAATCCTTTCCCTTATGCAACAATATTTATAAACAAATACAGTTCTATAAAAACAAAACAAGGAAACAATAAAGCTAGCAAACCTCCTTTAAGTCCTTAGGAAACTCAAGCTGGTATTCCTCAGGATTTTTCTCCTTTTGCCCAATCCACCATGCCTCAGAAAAGACAATCTACTATAAAATAATTAAATTACCCAGATGGACAAGAATAACTACCATAATGAAACGTTATGCAAAAGTCAAGTGAAAGAATGACCTTGTATGATTCACAATTAAATGAAAAAAAAAAAAATTCCAGGAGTAATCCAGCCCAAAAATGTTGGCTTTAAGAACAGGAATAAAGGTGTTTCATGCACATCATTGCAAATTTCTAGTTAAGCAAAGAACAAGCTTAGACACAATATTACATTTCTACAAGCTTCTTAGTAATGTTGAGGAAATACAGCATTCCGATATGAAAATGACTTGGGCTTTGTCCAACTTTAAAGTTCACCTTAAAATAATTACAAGGCAATTTAAATTGTAAGGGAAAGAGCAATTGAAAATAAAATGATAAAAAATAGATTGATATTCTCACAAATCAAAGAGAGGATGGAAGGAGCAGGGACTTGGAAATTTATACAGAATGGCGTATCTCAAAGTAATTATGGTGCAACTGACTTCCTAAGGCAGAAAGCCAAATAAAATCTCAAAGTTCTCCTTCTATGTGACTATATGCAAATACAAATACTTCAAGAAGTATATATATATATATATATATATATCATCAAATAAAACATTTTGATAAGACAATCATAGTAAAAACCAGAGAGCAACTGTTAAACGTGTGAATGAGCCAAATGGAATTCTTTCATTAAAAATAAATAGTAAGTTTCCGGTGCCCCTAAAACACTGATTCTGCAGTACACAATCTCATGAAGTTTCCCCTTCCAGTTCTGATCCAAAAAACCTAATCCGCCTTTGGCTTTAGTCTTTTTTTTTTTTTCGTTTCATCTTCCCGTAAAAAATCGCCACCTGTCGCACTAGACAGAAAAACATTTATGTTGAAAAAATAAAGCTCAAGTCAGGAGCAATTACCAAACTCTCAAAAACATCCTCGCACATAACCCCTTTCGCCGACTTGGTGAGCTGCAGCGTTAAGTACTTGTTCTTCGGATAAACATGGGTGCCAAACAGCTTCATCCGTCCCTAACTCACGGAAATAGATAAAATTCAAAATATTTCAAGAAACCCTTGCGAAAAGGGAAGAAAGCGGATTCTAGAGCTGAACAGATAAACTACCTGCGGGAACTCAAGGTAAAGGACTGGATTTTTGGTAGCGAGGTCCGCGAGATCGCCGATCTTACCGCCGGTAAGCGGGGCGATAAGGCCCGGAAAAGAGAAGAGATAACGGCTTTTTCGTTGACCCCGCTTCACTATGTCGCGGCCCTGAAGCTTAACAACGGCCTTCGAGGGCTCGAGAGGGGCAGAGGCATTCGCCGGCGAGCGGCGGAGGATTTTTTTTGAGACGGCTAGGGATCTCAGCCTCTTCTTCTCCTCGGACTCGGGATCGCCGGCAGGCCGAGCTTTCTCGTCCTGTTGGGCTTTCCTCCCCATGGTTGTTCGTCGCCGTAAATCGAAAGGCGCGGCCGGGAAGTAGAGCGTGATTCAGAGCAAGGAAATTTTATTTGTTCTGTCACCGCATAGCTACGTTCGGCCTGCACTACATCGCGCCTACTTATTTGTGAATTTTGTTGGGCAATAATCAGAAATATAATTATGTGAAGATAAATATCGAGCAATATCGTGTTTTTTTTAGAAAAATTTGGTCGGTATTATTCGATATTGGTCTCCACATAGCGGTATTTCTCGTTATTGTCAAGCAATACCGAGCAAATACCGGATAACTCAATGGTGACTGCAAGTAAGCTACGTCCAGTCACCGGACCTAATAATTGTTCAAGAGCAAAGGGCTGTTTCAGCGCAAGTAGTATTCAACCCAAATTGCATTAAATTTTTTTTTTATTAAATTTTGAAAATTATTATATATGATAAAATTAACTAAATTTAGATAAATTGTTTATTTATTTATTTCAAAATTTAGATTAGAAGTTTAGAACATCTTATTATATTTACATTATTTATATCAACCTTAGAGAGGATCATCTTAGATCATTTGATCACATAAAATATTAATCTTGACTCTCTTTGGGAATTATAATATATAATATTAAATCTCAAAATTGTTCCATAAATATTTAAAAATAAATTTTGAGGGTGAGCAAAATCAATTTTTTAGGTGAGGACAAAATCTCAGAAATCAATCCTCATTCTAATACCTATTAGCTTTTTAATATTACTTGTACCTGCTTTTTCAATAAGGAAGACAACGAGCTTGAACTAGCTTCCTTTTTTATTTGAAATTTTTGAAGACTTTTGCAAAGGTTGTTTGCTTCTTCAGCTATAATTTTTCTTTTTGTGACGATGGATCAATTCTCAGGAAAAAACAATTGGTCTACTGACAGAATATCTCTAGGTGCTATCATTAAGTGAAATTTTCTAAAATATGGAAGGGATATACAAGAACTAAGAATTTAGAAAAATGCATGCTGACTTGGTAAAATTATACAGGTGGTCAACAAAATAACTCAAATAATAGATTAAAAGTAAAGATATGGATATTTTAAAGCAGGACTATTGGTTTGTGTATCAGCTTCGCATTAGAGTGCTCAACTCATCACTTCAATTGACTCGTATCACTATCAGCTGAATCTTCTAGAGATGATTTCGCATACTAACACTGCCACAAATTTGAACACAAATATAAGAAGAAAACTGTTTTTTATTTATTTTTTCTTTATTTTTATTTTAATTTTTGCTTTTGATATAAGCCAAAGTAAAAATACAAAGCAGCTTGAACATACAATACAAACAGATGCCAATAATTTCTATCCAACAAATATCTATGAACGTAAACTCAAGTATAATGTCATCAGAAAAAAGTACATTAAAGATATCAATTGAGTATGGTTGGTTGCACAATCCAATTAGTATGGTGGCATGCAACATGAATCATAAAAGACAATGAGTACTAGCCAAATCAGGGAGAGCATTAGGAAAACGAAAAATGACAAAATGCACCTGAACTTTTTTTAAGCCTATCCATTTTAATTCACAGAGATGTTCAGTTTATTTCTTTTACCCAGCAACTTATAAACCAAATAGTTCTACAGTCAACTTGGTAATTATTTGGATGAAAATTGATGGAGATAAGTTTTCCATTAGTATACTTTTAGGGTCATTCTCATTATTAATATCAGCTTAACTAATGGTTTACGCCAAAAAAAACAATTTCCAATCCATAAAAAAACAAAATTAATAGTAGACCAATTAGTTTTAAATTTGCGAGTTTAAGGGGCTAATTGAAGCATAAAAATTAAAATTAAACAGACACACTAAAGTCTAGGAATTTTTTGGTCATTTACTCATGGGAAAAAGATAGGTTCGATGTGCTGAATTATGAAAATGGTTGTGAAGTTCAATAGTATATATGCATTCTATCTTTCAAATATCAACATACGTTGATGGCTGAATGTGATAGTGGTCACGAAGAAAGGAGACCAATTATATTAATTTTTGTACATACCACAAGAAATGAAATACATGAAATAAAGAGAATCTCATTAACACTTTTGGTAACATAAATGGATTACAATCAATGTGTTTGATTATTTTAAGCTTCAAGAAAACAAGTGATCCATTTGAATAATTTTTTTACTATTAGAATAATGCATATAACAGGAAATGAAAAGATATATCAGTTTTTATGAATAGAAAAAAATTTAATTGAGTTTTATCAGATCTTAAGCTGAATAAATAGACATGTTAATATTTTTTGTTTTGCTAATTACAATGCCATTATTATAATTGACAGATATGGTAATCTAATGGAATTGAGGCAACTGTTATAACTTGAGATACATTCAACAGAAAATAATTAAAATAGCCAATAATAAATAGAATTGCAGTTTTTACCAAAGAAAAGAATTACGGACTAGAAATGATAGCAATGATGGAGAAGGATTTATATGGCCCAACATAGGGGTAGAAAAATTCATTTGGCTAGATATTGTGAATACAATAAATAAATTTTGTAGTCCAACATAAATAATTCGAGAAGAAAATTTATAATAGAGGAAATCCAAAAGTTATTAGAAACTGATTAAATTCTCTGATTTAAAAAAATGGATTGAGTATATATATATATATATATATAATATATAGTATGGTAGGGAGATTTATTATAACCGAATAATAAATTAAAGTGACGTATAACTACTATTATATAATATATATATTATGGTTTTTTTTTAAATAAGTGGTCGTTTAAATTGTTAATTGATGATTAACCACGAAAAAAAAAATACTGGCCAAAATCGCAGCGTTTAATGGACACTTTTCTATATTAAGATAAGTTGCCGTTAATATAGCAACTTTATGCTGATTAGGTCTAAGCCTAATAGTAGCCGTTATAGCAAATAGAAGATCTAGGCATTATTTGTGCAGCACAGCCAGCTCTCTCACGCGCAGCGTTGAGTAAGATGAGAGAAGTCGTTCGTATATTAACGGGGACGATTATCTGTTATTAAAAAAATCATAATTTTTATGAGTATATTCAATGCATTTTTTATGGTTGTGTTTGTTTAATCAAATCTACGAAGTTGTATTGTCAATCATTTTATATTGCAGATATTATGTATTTGTCAATCATTTTATAAGATTATTGTGTGTTGTCATATCAGTTGTATGATATATTGTGCGTTTAGTTCCCTATCTAATGAGGGTAGAAAATGCAGTGGAGTGGTAACAGATGAATTTCTAACCAAATTAATTATTACGTTAACTCATTTAGGTCTGTCAATAGATATTTTTTATTCTTAGTCAAATTATTATTGGTACCTATACCCAGATGAAGTTCTTTTATAATTATAATTCTTTCCTTGTTATGATCAAAGTAACTAGTACCAAAATATTTATATCAAATTATAAACTAGAAAAGTATCGATTGAAAAAATTATTTGAATGCATTGAATTAATGAAGGGTAAGCAATCAAGTTTATAGATATTTAGCATTTATACGATGATGCATTAGTGGAGATGTAAAAAAATATTATCAATGAACTTCTTAGTTTTTATGATTGTCTACGTATATGTCTGTATATTGAAAATGTACGTGCTTGCTTGTTATACGGTTTCTAGCACAATATATGAAGTTCTAAAGATTGTGAAGTCCTTCAACACTTTGTAGTACGATGCGAGTGGAGCTTTAGAGTTAGATTTGTGTGGATAGCCACCAATTTTCTATTTAAACCAATGTTGGATGCATTATTGCAGTCCTACATTAAGAAGTCTTCTCTGCTACACAGGCATAAAATCAATTCTCGTATGTCTTGAATCAGGAATGCATAACCATAGTATCTCATTCCCAGATAAAGGATCAGTGAGCATTATCAAGTCCAACGTTGGGGGATTTGTCCACCATCATCGCTTGAACGAGTCCATGCTTCATGGCGTTAATTTTTAACAAATCTGCCTTAGCGTTTTAATCGACGCTAATGTGAATGCTGTTGCGAAACATCCCTTTGCATATATTTTCACCGTTCATTCACAACGCTCCATCTGTAGATGGATATCTCATAGATTATGTGTGTCTCTCATTGCATGTAGTCATCCTTAGTCTGATCATGAATCTATCCACATGATAGATGATTTGTTATAATCCTTCTCATCTAATGTAAATCATCAGTTGTAATGTTTAACATTCTATGAACTCGACTGCTACTCCATTCAAATTGCTTCAAAGAATTTTTTTCAATCTGAATACTTTTGGCTCGATACATTTTAGATATGAATGCCAGGGATATTAGTTTTTACTTTGATCCTAACAGAATATGATTGTCAATTTATAAAGAACTATCCATCTAGATGATGTGCAAAAATTAATTGATCACAAAATAAAAAATGACTGATTTTAATGCCTCAATGAGTTTGAAACGCAATTAACTAATTGGTCAGAATTTATCTGGGTGTAAACACTGGTATTTGGCATGTTTTACTATCATGCGAGATTGGGAGAATAATGTCACAAGATATCATTATAAACTAATTGAAAAGCACTAAGTTTGTCATTTTATATAAGTGATTTGACAACAATAATGATATGTCAAATAAAATGATTTGACAATACAACCTTTGTAGATTTGATTTGATACACACTGAAAAAATGCATTGATAGTATTTATAATTTTTTTTTAATTAACAATGGTTAAGTCGTCCGTTTAAGTCGGGCGAGGGCGACTTATTGGTAATCATATTTTTTTTTGTTATTTGTCTATAATGGCTACTACTTAGCTTAGTTCTAATCATTATAAGTCCGCCCATTTAAACGGGTGCTTTATCTTAATATAGAAAGTTTGCACATTAATGAGGACTTTGGCGAGCTCAGAATTTTTTATGTTTGGTAATCACTTAGATTAAAATTTAAAACGCACTTAAGTTAAAAACAAATCCATATATTATATAT
Organism: Dendrobium catenatum; assembly: GCF_001605985.2. NCBI lineage: Eukaryota > Viridiplantae > Streptophyta > Magnoliopsida > Asparagales > Orchidaceae > Dendrobium > Dendrobium catenatum. The sequence continues at coordinate 705,595 of NW_021319326.1, forward strand.
ATATTATATATTTATTTATATACACAACCACACCCACTACATACATCTAAAACTAGTACTTTTTCTTACTTCATGTTTTTCTTGATGTCCTGCAGACTGTCGAAGAGGAGTTGTTTCATAGGCTTTGTATCTTGCTAATGACAGTAGGAATCGTCAGATCCATTCAGATCAAGTTCATATTTTAGAGAAGGTGGATTCCATATTCCTTCCACTTTTTTGACACCAGATGCTTCATCATATGTTGCCCCAGCAACTTGAAAGTCATAATGACAATGCTTTCGCCTGATGCAACAATATTTTATAAAAAATACAGTTCTATAAAACAAACAAGGAACAATAAAGCTAGCAAACTTCTTTAAGTCTTAGGAAACTAAGCTGGTATTCTCAGGATTTTTTCTCCTTTTGCCAATCACCATGGCCTCAAGAAAAGACATCTACTATAAAACAATATTAAATTTTACCCAGATTGAAGAATAATTACCAATCAATGAACGTTTATGCAAGTCAGTGAAGATGACCTTCTTGTATGATTTCCGAATTAAATGAAAAAAAAAATTCCAGAAGTAATCGCAGCTTCAAAAAATGTTGGCATTTAAGACAAGGAATAAGGTTGTTTCATGCGCATCATTGCAAATTTTAGTTAGAGCAAAAGACAAGCTTAGACACAATATTAATTTCTACAAGCTTCTTAGTTAATGTTGAGGAAATACAGCATTCCGATATGAAATGACTTGGCTTTGTCAATTTAAAGTTCACCTAAAATATTACATGGCTTTAAATTGTAAAGGGAAAGAGCAATTGAAATAAAATGATAAAAATAGGATTGATTATTCCACAAATCAAGAGCGGATGGAAGAGGCGGGACTTGGAAATTTATACAGAATGGCGTATTCAAAGTAATTATGGTGGCAGTGACTTTCCTAAGGCAGAAAGCCAAATAAAATCTCAAAGTCTCTTCTATGTGACTATATGCAAATACAAATACTTTTCAAGAAAGTATATATTATATATTATTATATATATATAATATATATATATTATATATATAATAAACATTTTGATAAGACAATCATGGTAAAAACCAAGGAGCACTGTTAAACGTGTGAATGAGCCAAATGGAATTTTCTCATTAAAAATAAATAGTAAGTTTCGGTGCGCCGTAAAACACTGATTTGCAGTACAACAATTCATGAAGTTTCCTTCACAGTTCTGATCCAAAAACTAATCGCGCTTTGGCTTTAGTCTTTTTTTTTTTTTCGTTTCCTCTTCCCAGTAAAAAATCGCCACCTGTCGCACTAGACAGAAAACATTTATGTTGAAAAAATAAAGCTCAGTAGGAGTATTAACAAACTCATTCCAAAAACATCCTTCTGCACATAGACCTTTCGCCGACTTGGTTGAGCTGAAGCGTTAAGTAGTTCTGTGTTCTTCGGATAAAACATGGGTGCAAACAGTTCATTCCGTCCCTAACTCACGGAATAGATAAAATTCAAAAATATTTCCAGAAACCTTGCGAACACGCGGAAGACAGCGGAATTCTGAGTGAACAGATAAACTACCTGCGGAACTCAAGATAAGGACTGGATTTTTTGGTAGCGAGGTCGCGAGGATCCGCCGAATTTAACGCGTAAGCGGGGCGATAAAGGCCAGAAACGAGAGAGATAACGGCTTTTTCGTTGACCCAGCTTCAACTATGTCGCGCCTGAAGCTTAAAACGGCTTCGAGGGCTCGAGAGGGGCAGAGGCATTCGCCAGGGAGAGGCGGAGGATTTTTTTTGAGACAGATAGGATTCAGCCTCTTCTTCTCCTGGACTCGGATCGCCGGTAGGCGGCGCTTTTTCTCGTCCTTTTGGGCTTTTCTCCATGGTTGTTCGTCGCGGTAAAATGAAAGGCGCGGCCGAGAGTGGCGTGACTGTCAGAGCAAGGGCAATTATTGGGTCAGGTGACGAGCAGAGATAGGTTAGGATAATTAATTAAAATATTTTTTAAAATTAGGCACTAAAGCGCAACTAAAGCGCAACCAAGCGCAACCAAGCGCAACTAAGCGGCAAGTCAAAAAGCGCAACTAAAGCGCACCAAGCGCAACTAACAGCGCAAGTTCAAAAAGCGCAACTAAAGCGCAAGGTGACTGCGGGTCAAATTTTTATTGCTGTCCGAACTAACCTTATTGGCTCCGGTCACTGACAATAAAGGGCAGAATTATTGGGATCAGGTGGCCGAACGCACGAGATGGTTAGGAATAATATAAAATATTATTTTAAAATTAGCGCAATAAAGCAACTATAAGCGCAACAAAGCGGCAACAAAGCGCAATAAAGCGCAAAGTCAAAGCGGCAATAAGCGCAACAGTAAAAGCGGCAACTAGCGCCAAGTCAAAAAGCGCAACTAAAGCGCAAGGTGACGCGGCAATTTTTATTGGCTGTCCGAACTAACGCTTTTGGCTCCGGTCACCTGGACAATAATTTTGGCCAGAGCTAAGGGGCTGTTTCAGTGGAAATAGGCATTTAACGCCAAATTGCAAATTCTTTGTAGATTAAAGTTTGAAAAATTTTCGATTGACAATTATTAAATTTGATAATTTTGTTTATTTATTTATTTCGAATTTTAAAGTTTATATGATTTAGAACAATTAAACTCAGGATTGGCTCTATTGCAAGGGCAGAATAAGCCTTATTTTTTTGGGTGGCGGCATATTATTATGAATAATTAAATATAAAAAGAATATATATAATCCTTAATTAATTCAGCTTATTATTAAAAAAAAAGACATAACCTAAAAAATTTGACTAAAAAAAAAGTATTTAAAATGATATTTTTATTAAACCCATTATATATATTATAATATACGCATAGAAGTAAAATATTCTTACTCTTGTATATAAATAATCCTTATAGAACGGTGTATATACACATAAGTTTATTTTCAAATGATTATGCAAATCATTAATAGACAATTAAAATCCAAAATTTAGTTATCATTTAATAATTTTAATCACTTTTAATTATTTAATAATAGAAACATTTTTTAAATTATACATATAAATAATGGTTTATGCATCAAATTAGATTTAACAAATATTATTTGAGTTTGCTCGATTTATTTTTAAGTTGGCTTGAAATCAACCAGATTGTAGCCGAATTTACTTAAAATCGAACCAATTCAGTTATAAAACAATTTTGAGCTGGCAATATATGTAACCATACGTTTTCAATTAGGATAGAATTGTGTTTACAATCGACTTCATTTGGGATAGCTTTTTTTACTGTGATAAATTTTTTAAAAAATATTTTTGCATTAAATTTTGTTTTAAAAAATAATAAGAAAACTGTCGCGAAAATGATATCTAAATCATCATCATGTTATTTTAATCATTAG
>NW_021319326.1:708979-710600 GCF_001605985.2 Dendrobium catenatum
ATAAATTTTTGCATTAAAATTTTGTTTTAAAAAATAATAAGAAAACTGTCCCAAATGAAATCTAAATCATCATCACCGTTATTTTAACCATTAAGGCTTCGTTTGGTAGCGCATAATTTTTTCCGTTTGCAGTTTCAATCGGAAAAAAATAAGTATTTTAATGTTTGTTTGCGTCACTTTTTTAAAAGGCCTTTTCATATAACTCCGAAATAACACCGATTTCGGAAGTAAAAAAATTCCGCTTCTCTGTTATGATACTTCCGTTTAAAAATGAATAAAACTCCGGTGGAAATCAAACGAAGCCTAAGAATCAAACAGTTAGATCTAATATATTTACAAATTGAGAGTAACATGACCATATATAAATAATTCAGGAATCATTTTAAATTTTTTCGTGAAGCCTACATGTCAGGCCAAGTAACCTTGTCGAGTACCAACTAGGCAAATTTCTCAATTTTCTCAGCCAAGGCTAAGTAATCCGGCTAATTCATCGCAGAATAAATGGAAGAAGGAAAAACAAACTGCTCGGCAATTGTTAGTAAAGATCATGAAGCACAATGATACCATTACCAATATAATAAACACTCTAGACTTGATAAGATCAAGTACCCAGCCTTGTGGTTTTACATGGTAAATTTCTCATAATGAGGTTACAAACACATTGCCTTTTTGGCCCTTCAATCATAAATTCATTTCAAGTATAGGGCGACATCACTCTATAATGAAGGTCGCACCGCTTCGAAGCAAGATTCCACTTAGCTATACCGTCATATCGCTTCATATTGAAGGCCACAACATACACAACTCACATTGGTCTGTTAGTTGGCAGCTTTTGCTACAAACTAATAGGTATTGGATTTGAATCTCGCGTATGTAATGTGTGTGTGAATTTACTTTAATTGACCTAATTGTTCCCAAAATTGAAGGCCACACCAGTTCTTGCACTTTTATTGTAATTTGGCAAAAATAATCTTCTAGATTGAAAATTATGGTCTTATGTATTTCAGGAAGTCAAACAATTTGAGAGCCTCTATGCAACTTGTTGTGTATATTAACATGCCAAAAAAGTATTACATTTGTGAAAAATTTTAGTTCATCTCAAAGAAAATATGATGGCTATAGAGCCCATCCTAATCAAATTTAATTTAAGGCAGGATAACCTGAGCCAAATTTTCTCATATACTTAGGCAACTTATTTGACCATTTGGTCAACGAGCTTACCACATGAGATAGCCCCCTAATCGGCAAATAAAGGTGTCATGATGAAATTTTATAAGGAGGTCCTTTGCCTTCTTGAAATTATAAAAAACCCTAAGAATTTGAAGAAATAATTCAAAAATATGTTAAAGTATAAAAATAATCATAGAAATACCATAAAATGCATAAATATATATATATCGATCAACTTACTTTACAAATGAGCTCACCCCAAACAACTTATAAGATGACTATAAGATGTCTAAATTAGTGCAGCTCGAGCTACTTATCAAGTGATCATAAGTTATTAGATAGCGTTGGCCTCTTTTGACTCCACCTTTGAAATTCAGTGAGCAGCATTAATAAATTATATAAGCTCATAGTGCAATCAACAACAACAACAACAACAACAACAACAAGCCTT
>NW_021319326.1:715199-733084 GCF_001605985.2 Dendrobium catenatum
TATCCCAATAACCATAAAGAATGACTCTTTCTAGACATAATCGTTAGCGAAGTAATTGTTCATTCTGTGGGACTAAACTCTAGAAAGCCCACTTTATTTCTTCGAAAACTCTCTAAAGGTATCGTGAAATTGAATAATTTAAGGGCTACAAAACAAGATAGAATCCCTCAAACTAATCAATGATGTTTGACTTGATTATTTGTTTTGAAGAAAAGCACGTGCTTAACAGAAAAGACGAATACAAGAATGAAAAAAAAATACTTTACAATGAGAACATTACGAAAAAAATTGATAGGAATCCGATCTTCACACAACAAAAATAGTGATAACGAACAAAAAACGCTACAGAAATTGGTGAGAAAGAATAAGATTACGGGCTAATTGATTTTTTATATTGGCATAACAAACTCAGATACAAGTTGATCTAACTATTCAATAGGTAGATCGAATTTCCGCAAACCCTAGACATGACTGGGAACAACTTCAAAGAGAACTACTACAAACATAAAATCACATAATGAAAATAAAATAACCTAGTTAATCCTAAATAAACCTTCCTAATTCTCTCCCAAATCTAAATTCAACATCACCCATCTTTCCCTAAATAAACCTTCCTAATTCCCTCCTAAATCTAAATTCAAATCAGCCCACTATCCTTAAATAAATATTTATAATTCTCTCCCAAGTCTGAATTCAAACCAACCAACCTTTTCCTAAATAAACTTCAATAATTCCCTCCCAATTTTAGTTTTCTATGATAACTTGGTACGTAATTAAAGGTAAAATTAATCCCCTTTAAGCCCTCATCATCTCTCCTTGCCTGCCGCCCACACTAATGAGGCCCAGAAGGCTCTTCCACCCGCCAGGTAGACAGGCCCCCTATGATGCACCGACGCTTCTCCTCAAAGAGACATGCCTTGTTTGACACATATCTAACATAACACACGTCTGACACGCCTCTGACATGTGTCGGACACACCGAAAAATGTATCCGATTAAAAAACTATTAAATACAAATTTGACGTGTCTTAAATATTTTATGAAATTTTAAAAATATATAATATATTGTATTTAAAATTTTTATTTATTTTAAATATAAAAAAAAATTTCTTATTTCCTATCCACAACACCAAATCAATTGCCCGCACTCAACACCCAATTCATCGAATATTCTCATTTTCATTTCTCTTTAGTGGTCGCGACATTGGTTTCACAACAATGTCGATGTCATCTCAACGTCTGACATCGTTACAACATCGATATTTCAAAACTATCTCAACATCAAAGTCTAACACTGCCTTAACATAAATACCCAATGTTAACAATTTCTATACTCACAACTTGACAACTCATCTTTGTCCGACATCATCTTAATATTGACGACCAATGCCTTGTCCACATCAATGACCGACGCCTTCTTGACATCTACGCCCAATACTTACTGTATAACATTGATGCCCAACTCTCAACACCCTAATATAAATCATTTTAAACACAAATTTTAGTTAAATGACTTATTTCCATTTTTTTTTAATATTTTACTTATTTAATTTTTATACACTTTTTAAAATATAAAAATTATAATATCGTGTCCAACCCATATTTACGTCCTATATTTTCAATAATTGGCATGTCCCGTGTTTGTGTCATGTCATATCCGTGTCGTCGTGTCCATGTCTGTGCATCATAGCCAGTCCCCCCTTCTTGGGGCTGAATTGATTGCCTGGATCGGAAAAACATTAAAAAAATTTAAGATTGTTCGAAGAGATTAATGTTCATTAGTTTAGATACAAAAACATAATAAAATATTTACCCTCAAATATTTTTTTCTCATTTTTATCTCATCGGTAATCTTCCATCCCACTATTTCCATTATTCCCTCTCTAAGAATGATTCCTCCACATGCTATGCTTACTAGAGAGAAAAAAGCTTCTTGTTTCATATATTGAACCTCCTCACTAGCCACCAACCACTGCAACAATCACTGATTTTCCCTTGACAATGTTTATGACTTCCAATTAACCTCCGACCCTTAGTAGTTGTTCCCACGATCCAACAAACATATCTCTTTGCATGAATACAACCAAGAAAACTACTAACCTCCAATCACTTCATTAACCAATTCGACCTCATCCTTCACACCTAGTTGAATGAAAGAGGAGAATAAGAGATATCTTATAACTACTGAGTTTCTTATCTTTTTACAAGGCTACATATGGTGGTATGTATGAAGGATAAAATGTGAATGGGATCTCGAGTCTGATAGCTCCCAAAGTTGAAAAACAAAATTGATCTTGTTAAAATTTTATCCAAAATTTTCATAAATTTAAAATAAATTTTGCATGAGAAAAATATGAGAATATTGGCTCCACTTATTTTAATAATCCCCCACTTAGAGATTAATTTATACTAAGCTTTTTTGAAAAAGATAATCATCTCTATGTGATACCCCTTATAATTAACCGTAGAGGCTAATTGTGTCTTTACAGGGCCTTAATCTATCAACAATAAATTTGTTAGTTTTAATCACAACCTTTGTTTTATATTTATGCTGCTCTTGATCCTGATATACAAGTTACCTTTTAATACCCATCACCCATCCACCCTTTGAAAGCTTCCATTTGACATAAACTCTACCTCACAATGCACCTTTAGAATCGCTAGTAATAAATTTAAATCGCTTCAAATGTTTATGCATGATATTTGATGTGATGGGAACATCGATAAGAGGTTTCGACGCGTCTATCAGAGGCGACACAGGAGATCGATGGCCATGATGGAGAATATTTACTTTTGATGCATTTTATGTATGAGTTATTTTACTTTAGCCTTTTTTTTTTTCGTTTTTGCCCTTATGGGTAATTCATCACTATTGTAGCCCAAGGGGCATTCTCGTCTTTTATTTTTCTGTCATTGTGAGGCCTATATAAGTGGCCATGTCTTATGTATTGGAGGATGTTTTTTGATAAATGAAATTCTGAAGTTCTCTTTGTTTTCTCCAATGTTGAGTGCTTGAGAGAAGATGAAAGCCTAGGAGAGGCGATTGCAATACCCGTCAGCCTTTGGAAGAGTCTGAGGCTCGCGGCTCCACCCTCGCTCCCCTCTCTTTTCCCCTCAAACTCTCTCCCTCCCCCACATCCCGCCGGCTCCCTGCTCTCACCGCCGCCCAACCCTCCTGTTATCCCCAAATCCCCCACTACCCGATAACCACCCCAACCCACCGTCCACTCGAACCCCTACCGCCGCCCCTTGGCCTCCACCCGAGCCCCACCACCACACCACGTCCTCCTCACCATACCGCCGGCCTTACCACCAACCTTGAATCCCCATTGATTGTATTGATTACTTTCCTGATTTAGGTAATCAAATTTGGAGGGATTTCAAATTCAAATTTGATTTGGATTAAATTCTCTTCTAAATTTCCTACCCTAATTAGCCAATCACTAAAGCCTCAGAAATCTGAAATTAATTTCAGATTTCCCACTCTAATTTATTTAATTACTTGAGCCCATAATCCAAGTAATTAAATCTCCCGAAATTCCTCCCTATAGGGCCGGCCACCCTGTCTCTCCCCAATCTCATTAATTGGAATCCAATCAAGGATCCAATTAATTAAATCACTTCCCCAATTCCCTCCCCCATCTTCATTTATTTCAAATTTCAAAATTTGAAACTCTCTTAGCCTAATTTAATTCAAAATCTGAACCTACTTTCAGATTTTGAAATTAAATCACTCCCAACTCTCACCCAAACCGACCGGCCCCTCTCTCTCTACTTTGGCCGCCCCTAATCTTGCTCTCTCCCTTTGGGAAGTTTTGAAGCCAAGAGAAGAAGACGACACCCTCTCACCTCCTCTTCAATGTCGAATGGCCGATCCCGAGGTTGATCACGATTTCGCTTACAACGATCGTGGGGAGATTGACATTCTGCTCTCTCCTTTCTACGACCCCGATTGGGAATACGACGAGACGGTGGAAAGATACGTCAAGCGCATCCTCTATTGCTTAGCACATAAGATCGATCTTCAAAAGCCTAAGACGCCTTGGCTTCTCGTTGGGAGATCTACCCCTTCTCCGTCCCTGGCGACCTCTCCATCGACGAAGACCTTCGGTGCTATCTTCCTAGTGGCAATTTCTCTCATTGTATGCTTCATCTTCAACCGCTAAGCCTAAGAGTGATTGAGTGAGTATGGTAACCATTGTGAACTTTCTAAACATTAACCGTGGGATTTTATTACAACATATTTGTTTTTATTGTGATAATTTCATATCTATCTTAATTTGTTCTGGATGTCTAGTCATGTAATTGCTTACCATAATAAAATTGACGATTGAGAGTTCTTTAATCTCGCCTTACGTAACATTGTTATTAAGTAGCAAGCATCATGTATCTTTTAATATTTTTGTGCAATTCTTGATTTTCTCACATCATATTTGGTATTAGAGCATGGTGGGCATGCATGTCATGTACTAGAAAACATCCTAGGGTCTAGCCTTTCGTTAAAGCTTAAATTTTGCATGCATATCACCGCGTATTTAATTTTTATTCACTGTTTTTACTGCTGTCCCTGCATTCCCTGCACGCATTTAGTAGAGTTTAAGTCATTCTAGCTAGTGTCTTAGTGCTGCCATTAGACACATAGCGATTCCAAGTGCTTAGAGCAAGCTGCTGTCCTCACTGTTCCAGCAACGTCTAGACATCTTTTAGTGAACTTAAAGTCATTGTTTAGGTGCTTTCCACATCCTAGGACCCTTCCAAAACACCTAGACAACTTGGACCTTTGCTGAACCTTGCTGTCCTAATCTTTCCTGCACTATTTGGAGACTTCAGAAATATAATTTTAGAGTGTCTAGTTGCTGCCCTTCAGCCCTTATGCTTCCCTAGTATCCCCTAGCACCCAACCATGGATCCGGAACACATTCAAGCAACTTTAGACCTAATTGTGGGCCAACTGGGAATGGTTACACAGCAGATTAGGAACACCCAAACAGACTTAGCTGAATTTAGACCCCAAACGGGTGAGAGACTTGACAACATTGAAAAGATAGGAAACCCAACAATCTACACCCCCTCTAGACCCCACTCTCCTTATGGCGATGACAACCGTACTGAATATGGGCCTCCTAGAGACCACTACCGACCCAATCACAAACCGGTAGGACGTGACACACCTTGGAGAGATAACGATACCCAACTGCTTAAGAATATTAAGATAGATGCCCCGTTTTTTAATGGTACGTTAGATCCCCAAGTTTTCCTTGATTGGCTCAAAGGAATGGATAGCTATTTCAAGTTGTACAATATTTCGGAGGAAAGAAAGGTTCGATTTGTTGAGATGAAGTTGACTGGTAGAGCTAACCAGTATTGGGCTAACCTAGAACACATGCGCCCGAGGAGAGTACCCCGTGACTGATTGGAGAACAATGAAGCAAGAGTTGAAAGGGAAGTACCTTCCTCCTTCCTACTACCCTAGACTTTTGGATCGTTGGAATAGGTTGACCCAAAGAAGCAAACCCGTAAAAGAATACATTTCGGCCTTTGATGATTTCATGATCCGCTATAACGAGGAAGAAACCACCACTCCTGCCCAACTTCTGTCGATGTTTAGAGCCGGACTAAGAGAAGATCTGCGAAATGAACTGTGTGCAAGAGTGGACACGTTTGAAGCTGCCTGTAGTCTTGTGTTAGATTTAGAAGAATCTAGGAGTCACGCCTCTAGAAACCCAGACCCTCGTCCTAACCCGTTCAAGTCCTCCTCTAGCCAACCACACAACAAACCCACTGGACTCCCGAGCAGTCGACCCTCCCCAAGTCAAACCCAACCTTGTCCAGACTATAAAAGTAAAGCACCAGAACGGAAGACACCCAAAACCCTTGCTGGCACTAAGTGTTTTAGATGTCATGGGTACGGACACATTGCCTCTCAATGTTCCAACCCGTTTAAGGTCACCATAATTGAAGAAGCACGGAAGAAGAGGATGAACCGGACACCGAACTAGTTCATCATATTGATGACGACGACGAATTCTTCCATGATGAGGATACTGCCGTGATTCACTGCCTCCAAAAGATGAATCACTTGGACCTACAAGTCATTAGGTGTGCCTTCTCACAGCCTAAGCAAAGCGATGACTGGCGAAGAACATCGATCTTCTACACTTTCACTAAGATCAGAGATAAAAATTGCAAAGTCATAATCGACAGTGGATATTGTATTAACGTCGTGTCATCTGCAATGATTTCTAAACTTCACTTGAAAACCACACCACACCCGAACCCCTACAAAGTAGCCTTGATAAACTCAACCACCTTGGAGGTGAAAGATAGGAGTCTCGTTCCTACAGAGCTCATTAGAAATAAAGAGAAAATCTGGTGTGATGTGTTGACTATGGATGTAGGCCAAATAATCCTTGGTCACCCCTGGCTATTCGATAACGATGTACACATCTATGGCCGATCAAACACCTGCGTGTTTGGACACAAGGGCAAGAAAATTAAGCTCCTTCCCACCCAACCCAAGTCCACCAAAGAGGACGTCAAACCCAACTCCCTTAAACCCAACAAGGGTCTGAACTTGCTAACTGCTAAAGACTTGGGTACGGAGCTAGAATCAGGCTCCCCTCTCTACGCCTTAGTAGCTCAGGAAGTGAACACAAATCAAGAAGAGCCTGTCCCTGAGGAAGTAAGACCTCTTCTGGAAACTTTTGTCGACGTCTTCCCAGAAGATCTGCCCCACTAACGGTCACCTTTAAGGGACATTCAACACGCCATTGACCTAGTGCCCGGAGCTTCGTTACCAAATTTGCCCCACTACCGAATGAACCCTGCTAAGCACGAGGAGCTTAAGAAACAAGTGGATGAGTTATTACAACGCGGTTTCATTAAGGAGAGTCTTAGTCCGTGTGTTGTTCCCGCCCTTCTTACCCCTAAGAAGGATGGGTCGTGGAGAATGTGTGTTGATAGCCGTGCTATCAACAAGATCACGGTCAAGTACCGCTTTCCAATCCCTCAATTAAATGACATGTTAGATATGATGACCGGAGCCACACTTTTTTCTAAGATCGGTCTCAAAAGTGGCTACCACCAAATTAGAATACGCCCGGGAGACGAGTGGAAGACCGCTTTCAAAACCAAAGATGGGTTATACGAGTGGACCGTGATGCCTTTTGTTTTAAGCAATGCTCCAAGTACGTTTATGAGAGTAATGACCCAAGTCCTCAAACCTTTCCTAGAGAAATTTGTAGTGGTCTACTTTGATGACATTCTAATTTATAGTAGCTCGGTAAATCAACACTTAGATCACTTAAGACAAGTCTGAGAGGTCCTGAGAAAAGATCAATTGTTTTCCAATCCCAAGAAATGCACGTTCTCACCGATCACATAATTTTTCTGGGATTCATTATATCCTTCCAAGGCATATCTACGGACCTTGAAAAAGTGTGAGCAATCAATGAGTGGCCTGAACCCAATAACATTAGAGATGTTATAAGTTTTCATGAACTAGCTACATTTTATAGAAGATTTATCAAAAATTTTAGCACTATAGTGGGTCAAATAATTGACTGTTTGAAGAAAGGAGAATTTCACTGGACGACATCTGCTTCTAAGGCTTTTGAGGAGATAAAAAAAATGGTTGAAGCCTCAGTCATGCGACTGCCATATTTTTCTAAGGTTTTTGAAGTGACGTGTGATGCCTCGGGCATAGGCATAGGGGGAGTTTTATCTCAAGAGGGACACCCGGTTGCCTACTTTAGCGAAAAATTAAATGACATTAGGCAACGTTACTCTACATACAATAAGGAATTCTACGCCATTGTTCAATCCCTCTGATATTGGAGACACTACTTGCTTCCCCAAGAATTTGTCATTTTCTCTGACCATAAAGCCCTACGATATATAAACTCTCAAAAGAAACTAAATGCACGTCATGATCGGTGGGTTGAATTTTTGCAAGAGTACACTTACACGATTAGGCACAAAGCGGGATCTGAAAATAAGGCGACCGATGCACTAAGCCATCGGATGATGATTACTCGTGATATGAGGACGGACATGATAGGTTTCAAGCGGCTTAAGGAAGACTACTTAGACTACCCTGACTTTAAAGAACATTATTCTGCGTTAGCAATTGGAGGTGAAAGGATTATTGATGATTTCATGTTGGAAGGTGGATATCTGTTTAAGTCTCAAAAACTCTGTATTCCCAATACGTCACTACGCGAATTTCTTGTTTGAGAATTACATGCTAGTGGTTTAATGGGTCACTTCGGTCAAGCCAAGACAGTCGCTGCTGTAGAAAATTGATTTTATTGGCCGAGTCTTAAGAGGGATGCTAGCAGATTACTGAAGCGACGTCACACCTGTTAGTTAGCCAAACAAAGGAAGTAAAACACCGGCCTTTACACACCTCTCCCTATACCTAGCCAACCTTAGCAAGATGTTAGCATGGATTTTGTTCTAGGACTACCCAAAACTATTAGGAAGCAAGATTCGACGTGTGGTGGTAGATCGATTTTCTAAGATGGCCCATTTTCTCCCGTGCTCCAAAACTTTTGATGCCTTTAGAATCGCCAAGCTGCATTTTGATGAAATTGTGAGACTTCACGGGTTATCTAAGACCATTGTGTCAGAACGGGAAGTGAAATTTACTAGTTACTTTTGGAAGACGTTATGGCACAAAATGGGGACCAAACTGCAATTCTCTACCGCTTTTCACTCCCAAACGGATGGTCAAACCGAAGTAGTGAACAGGAGTTTAGGAAATCTTTTAAGGACCTTAGTAGGAGAAAATATTCGGGACTGGGACTCTAAGCTACCTATAGCTGAATTTGCTTACAACAATTCTATGAATCGAACTACGGGTCTAAGTCCTGCTGAAGTTGTGTACGGATACCTACCCAAACAACCCATTGATTTGATTCCCATGAGTCCTAAGTTTAGAACATCTGAGTCTGCATCCGCATTCGCATCACATCTTCAAGAATTGCACAAATAAATAAATAAAAGAATTCAACGAAGCAATGCTCACTATAAAATTGATGCTGATCGTAAGAAAATATTTAAAGAATTTGAAGTTTGAGATTTTGTTATGGTACGGATCCGTCCGGAGCGGTTTCCCCAAGGAGCCGTTAAAAAGTTACATGCTAGAAGTGCGGGCCCCTTTAAGATAATATCGAAAGTAAACAGTAATGCTCATGTGTTAGACCTTCCTGAAGGTTTTAATATGAATCCTACGTTTAATGCTGAAGATTTAGTAGCATTTAAGGGACCTGAGTTTAACCCTATTAATCCACTTCATAATGAGCCTAGTGAGAAACCACCTAGTGAGATCCCTAACCTACCTCCACTACCCAAGCTACCCTACTACCCATTGCGAAGAAGGTTGAAGTTATACTTGATGATGAAATCATTTCCACGAAAGAAGGTGGGCACCAAAGGTACTTGGTTCGCTGGAAAGGGAAGCCGGTGATAGAGGACACATGGATTGATCGAGACGAGCTACAGAGACTAGATCCAGATCTGCTAGAGCTATACGAGAGTGCCCGCAATGCTCACTCGATGGGGTCAAGTTTTCTCCCACCCGTGGAGAATAATGGGGACATCGATAAGACGTTTCGACGCGTCTATCAGAGGCGACACAGGAGATCGATGGCCATGATGGAGAATGTTTACTTTTGATGCATTTTATGTATTAGTTACTTTATTTCAGCCTTTTTCCATTTTTGCCCTTATGGGTAATTCGTCACTATTGTAGCCCAAGGGGCATTCTCGTCTTTTATTTTTCTGTCATTGTGAGGCCTATATAAGTGGCCATGTCTTATGTATTGGATGATGTTTTTTGATAAATGAAATTCTGAAGTTCTCTTTGTTTTCTCCAATGTTGAGTGCTTAAGAGAAGATGAAAGCCTAGGAGAGGCTATTGCAATACCCGTCAGCCTTTGAAAGAGTTCGAGGCTCGCGGCTCCACCCTTGCTCCCCTCTCTTTTCCCCTCAAACTCTCTCCCTCCCCCACATCTCGCCGGCTCCCTGCTCTCACCGCTACCCAACCCTCATGTTCTCCCCAAATCCCACACTACCCGATAACCACCCCCACCGTCCACTCCAGCCCCTCCTGCCGCCCCTTGGCCTCTACCCGAGCCCCACAACCACACCACCTCCTCCTCACCATACCGCCGGCCTTACCACCAACCTTGAATCCCCATTGATTGTATTGATTACTTTCCTAATTTAGGTAATTAAATTTGGAGGGATTTCAAATTCAAATTTGATTTGGATTAAATTCTCTCCTAAATTTCCTACCCTAATTAGGCAACCACTAAAGCCTCACAAATCTGAAATTAATTTCAGATTTCCCACTCTAATTTATTTAATTACTTGGGCCCACAATCCAAGTAATTAAATCTCCCGAAAAATCCGCCCTATAAAGCCGGCCACCCTCTCTCTCTCCAACCTCATTAATTGGAATCCAATCAAGGATCCAATTAATTAAATCACTTCCTCAATTCCCTCCCCCATCTCCATTTATTTCAAATTTCAAAATTTGAAACTCTCTTAGCCTAATTTAATTCAAAATCTGAACCTAATTTCAGATTTTGAAATTAAATCACTCCCAAATCTCACCCAAACCGACCAGCCCCTCTCTCTCTACTTTGGCCGCCCCTCTTCTTGCTCCCTCCCTTGGGAAGGTTTGAAGCCAAGAGAAGAAGACGACGCCCTCTCACCTCCTCTTCAATGTCGAATGGCCGATCCCGAGGTTGATCACGGTTTCGTTTACAACGATCGTGGGGAGATTGACATTCTTCTCTCTCCTTTCTACGACCCCGATTGGGAATACGACAAGACGGTGGAAAGATACGTCAAGCGCATCCTCTATTGCTTAGCACATACGATCGATCTTCAAAAGCCTAAGACGCCTTGGCTTCTCGTTGGGAGATCTACCCCTTCTCCGTCCGTGGCGACCTCTCCATCGACGAAGACCTTCAGTACTATCTTCCTAGTGGCAATTTCTCTCATCGTATGCTTCATCTTCAACCGCTAAGCCTAAGAGTGATTGAGCGAGTATGGTAACCATTGTGAACTTTATAAACATTAACCGTGGGATTTTATTACAACATATTTGTTTTTACTGTGATAATTTCATATCTATCTTAATTTGTTCTAAACTTCTAGTCTTGTAATTGCTTACCATAATAAAATTGACGATTGAGGGTTCTTTAATCTCGCCTTACGTAACATTGTTCTTAAGTAGCAAGCATCGTGTATCTTTTAATCTTTTTGTGCAATTCTTGATTGTCTCATATCATGATGTTATGTACATGGTACATTTGTTGCTTTCACATGCTATCCCAAATCACCTTGTCACCTTGTGAATATGAATATATAGCATTCTTTACTAAAATGATCAATCGAGGTCGGACTTGCCTTCAAGCTAGAAAATATGCCTCGCATTATGGAGCTTTCAAATAGTTCCATTATCAATCTTGATTTGTGCATCACCAAATCATACAAAATGTAGATGTTTACCCATCAATAAGATGAACCTTCTGGCCATTTTCTTAAGAATAATTAGATATAAAGACTTTTTGTAGAGTTGACCGAAAATACTCTGTAGTTGACTGAAAAGACACCTGAGTCCAATATTCCTGACTAAATAGAACTATTCACATTAATGACCCGTGCATCATAAATCTCTTTACTTACAAATTCATATATAGCTCCATCTAATTCAAACTCTATTCACGGTTCCTCTATGGATAGTCTTTTCATGTGGACTGTCTTGTAATATACACCGACTAGACCTTTTAATTGACTCCTATAATGACATTCAAAACTACCTCCATAGTTGTCTCTTGATCTCTTCCTACACTTGTTCCTCTGCTCTCAAGATTTAGAGCAGAAGAAGAGTCTTAGCCTTATTCTAGTTTCCTAATGTCTTCACCTAAGAAGATATCGCAAAATCATTATACTTCAACTTCATAGACCCACATGAATTGCTGACAACTATCACAATTCTAGCCCAATTTCTGAGTAGTGATGATAATAAGCACAATGCTCAAATTTCACTATGTAAGTTGATATCAACTGACCTCATCTAACTAGTTATTAGATTGAACTCACTGATATGCAATGTTGCAAAAGCACCTCTAAGCATCTTGATATTAACAAATTTTCCCATAGATATACCTTTTTCACTACGTAAGGCTTCTCATACATGACAGGTTTCACCATGCCAGCTAGGGTCCTCTTCTGCAATATGCTAAAGATAATATTCTTTGCAACTAACATGTGAACCAATCCTAATGCCTACTAAAACAGGAGATTCCAATTCTCTTGGCTCACAATTTTTGCCTTTAATACAAACAAAGGTAGATATAATTTTCTCTAATATTAATCTACATATTATAGAACCTAAAGTCTTTGCCATTGCTTAAATCAATCACCACACCTTCCTATCATCATACACAGCATTTAGCTCAAGTATTAGTTGTTTAGGAAAAATACATGACCAAGAATAATGCATGAGAATGAGAAAAACAATCAACAGGAGAACACTAAGAAAAGAGCACAAGAGAGTTTCTTGGTTTAATGTGACATACCAATATTTACGATTGCACAAAGACATAAATATCCACTAGTATAGAGAAAAAAAAATTCACAAAAAAATTTATCCTAAAATATTTTTCTCATTTTTATCTCACTTGTTGTTGTTGTATTCTTCCCCCTCTCTTATTCCCACTCAAAACTTGAGCATTATTCCTCCAACAACTACTCTCATTTGAGGTAAAGAAATCTGAAGCCTCTTATATTGAACCATCTCGCTGATCACCAGCCCTTATAACATACATATATGTTCTCTTGAGTAGGCCTTTGACGTACTGTTACCACTGGCTCTTCAATGATCTTTGCTGACTACCCAACAAAGAAATCCCCCTGTATAATACCGACTAAGAAAATTACTAAACTCCAACCACTAACTACTTATTCGACCTTTGCCTCTACATCTAGCTAAATGAAGGAGAATAATGCGTGATTCCTCACAACCCTTTATTTCTTCTTTTTTTATATAGCAACAAGTGGTACTAAGTATGACGGACTAAACGAGAATATGATCTTGAATTTGGTAATCATCAATTTTGAAAACCAAAATTGGTTCAATATTAGCCAAGATTTTCATGGGATTTAAAATGACTTTGAAATCAAACTTATATGATAGAACCATAGGGTAATTGAGCTCCACATGTCTTAACAGTTTGAGCATAAGATGATATTAATTAAGGAAAATTAGGATGATTTTTTTAATTTAATATTGAACAACGTAGATGAAAAAAACACCTACCAGGTAGAATCCATTTAAAGTCCAAGTCTACCAACTTTCTCAAACTATCAAGCTGCATATTAACTGCAAAATCACAAACACTTTGTTGGTTCACGTCTAGTAAAAACAGGCAAATTATATGAAAGGATGAAAAAAATAAGTAGCATACCAATTACACGTGGAAAAGTACCTGAAACCCTGTTAAATTGCTCAAATATGCTAAATTCAGAATCTCCATATTTTGCAAAATGATCGCCAGTGAAGAGAACCTTCAGTGGCTTGTAATACAGACAGACTGAACCCTGTACATATAAAATGTTTAATGACAGGCTATCCTCATAATCACACTTTTTTTGGGTGATCGATAGAACCCATTTTTGAATGGATTACCACCCACAGATCATGATTCAACTACCTATTATGAACTTTCATGATCTCAACTCTCAACTTACAAATATGGATAGGTTCAAAATAATAACTTGCAAATAAATACATCATAATTATCATTAGTACGTATAAACACTTGCGATTTTAAAATATTGGATCCTTCATGTTTACTTAGCTATTAGGTTCATTTAATTTCAGGAAACTATAATATAATTGCTCAGATATAAGTTTTAACCTTTCTAAACCAATTAATTATGTCCCTTAATACTTTAGAAAATATGTAGCAAGTTTACATCCACCTGGCAACACTTTCCCTCTCTTCACACCCAACCCAGCCTCACACAAACCACATGTGAGAGGCAGAGTATCGCTAACCAACTACTCGTCATTTCTTTAACTTCTCTCACCCTCCCTCTCTCGCTCCTTTCATACTCTCCCTCAACCTCTTCCTCCAAACAATCCCATCCCCTCCCTGAAGATGAAAATACAGTCAAACATTCAGTCAACTATGCCATAATTTTACATATATTGTATTGTGATGATCCCATTTCTGACGTAGGTATTGTAGAAATGTACATTGTGGATCTTACTTCAGTGTGGCCAGGAGTGTGAATAAGATCAAACTCTGGGCCAATGCTCCATGGACCATTACCATATAGTTTCATCTCAACGTCAAAAGTAGACTCCTTCACCTGGACACCTTGCATGAAAACAAATAATAATTGAGTAACCTTTTTATTTATTCACCAAGGAGAAATAAAAAAGCCAAATATGACAGAAAGAAGCATCCAAAAACATTCAAAGAAACGACAAAGCGTATATAAATATGAACAAAAATATAAATATAAAGAAAGGACAGAGAATCCTTAAAAACAAGTGCATAAGATTGTTCGTGAATTTGATGGTGTGCCCTTTGAGTATGCCATTTGTGACTGTCTTAATGAATCATATTTGGGAGTTAGTAGATTGTTTTACTAAACCTATAGGACGCAAAAGAATCTTCAAGAAAAAGCTCAAACCATGGATCAATTGGTAAATTCAAAGCTAGATTGGTGGCTAAATAATTTACTCAAAAGAAGGATTTAAACTACTATTGCATTATTCTCCAGTTCCTAGAACGACCTCCATAAGAATTTTTATTGCTTAGTTTCAATTTATAAGTTGCATAGTCACTAAGTGAATGTAAAGACAGTATTTCTAAAATGATTATTTAAAAGAGTAGATTTATATAGAGCAACCGAAAGGTTGTGGTGCTAGGGAATAAAAAGAAAGTATGCAAGCATATCAAGTGTCGGTATGGACTTAAATGAGCTCCAAAACAATGGCATGTAATACTTTTTTTTTTAATGGCATGGAATACTTCATACCACTATGATCTTCGATGTTTATGAGTTCAATGAAGCAAATACATGTATTTATCATGAATTTGATGACAAAAAAAATATGGTACGATCATTTTTTTTTTTTTGCACCACAAATGAGGTTCAACCGCGACATTGCAAATATAGCCAATGAGCTTCCTCATGCTAAAAAAAGCATGCAGGGCTCCACTCACCTCGTCAAATGTGTAACGAATGGGTTGCATCCATGACGTCGCAAATTTCACTGAAAAACTTCAGCTATGCTAAGAAAAATATGTACAGGACGCCGCTTGTCACACAAACACGCCACCAACAAGGTTTTGAGACTTTTTTTAGTTATAGCTTTATACCTGAATGTGCAAAAATGTTGATGGCATTAACAATGAAGTTGGAAGTTAGTAGTATACTCACATATGCCTTTATAGGTGCTTAGATGATAGTCGGTGAGTCGCAATGAAGGAACTCTCATTTATTAGGACCCATAAGTGGACTCGCCCAACAATTAGCATGTGTTATTTTCCTGAGACTCACAGGAGAACTCGTCAGTGATCAACAAGAACTACTCACCCTGGCCTACAAAAGGAGGTCATCCCTCATAGGAGGAAACCAAGGTTCCTCACAAGATCCAGCAATTCGTTCTCGCACCACAAGAAGTCAACCACTAGGGTTACTCGTTCTCAACCAGAGTGAGTATCATCACTCATGCTCACCAAGCTCAACTATAGGAAGGTGTCTATTCATTGGGCCCCTAGCCGATCCTGTCGCAACCATCCGATCTAGAGCTATCCTTTCCACAATAACTCACTTTCCTGCATTTTCTAAGGTGATCTGAGGCCCCCATAACAAGTTGATGACAATCCTAGCAAGCCTAACAATCGCAGACCCCCTTAGCTCAACACTCGCCAATGGACTTGCCCAAGCGCACTCACTTGAACCTACTTAACTCGCCCCAAAGACAAATCATTAAATTCATTCTTGTAACGCATCAAGACCTAAAGGAAGAATTTACCTACATATCCTATAAATTTCTCCACCACTAATTTCTTTAACATTTATAACCATAATCATCTAATATTCCAAAACAATATAAAATAAGCATCCCAAATTTGCGTATACAATATTTCTTCCAAAATACTTAAATAACAATAGTTCATAATACAATGATTACTACAAAAGACTAAAATATATTCTGAAATACAGAATCATGTGTACCTTATAAAATCATATTTTTTTGCTCTTTAACAGACTTAATCTATTCAGCGGGACCCTTGCCTTTATCTGAAATATTTTAAATAACATAACAACTACAAAACTCATTAGGTAACCTCTTCCCCTATATATGAGTTCAATTCATAAGTCATAATTAAAATAAACAAGGCAATAAAAATTCTGATTAATTCTACAATATTGGCGTACTAGATCACATATGAATATGAATGCAAATATGCACATATATTGATACCCACCTATAACTCTCATTTAGTACCTCCCACCTATTTAGAGAAGAAGCATAGCAGAGCCAAAACAGAGTAGAGTATATTCCAACATAGAATCATCTAAGAGCCAGAGTAGAACATAATAGTCTATAACAAAGATATATTTTGCATTGAACCCAAGCATATAATTCGAAGTGCACATTCATTTTCATAACAAAGCTCCACAATACCATGAAATGCACGCTGATGCAATGCAATATACAACTGAACAACTCAAGCATACATATAAATAATACCATATTTTCTAGAAAAATCCCAATTTCAAATGTATATGCAAATTCCTCATGACTTTACTAATTTTGCAGGGGATATATGAATCCGACACACTTTGCCAATTGTACTGAAATTCAAAAGTGACTTAGTTATTCATAAAAATTTTGAAATTCATGCAGAGTAAATCAACCAGTAAAATTTTGCATTCTTATAATCAAATTGTCTAGAATAGAGAGGTAATGATATACTAAAAGTTATATAATAAAATATTTTTAAACTTAAGAAAAACATATTTATAAGCATATCTTTCTATAAATATGTTGGAATTAAAATCAGAAACATAGTATATGTTGCCTACCTCAAGCTGGACAATTTCCCCAACTTACTGAATGGACGATTTCCAAATTTGGGCTTCCAAAATCTCTCTTCCTCTTTCTCTCTCCCATTTTCCTCCTTTCTTCTCTGGCAAGGATGGGGTGCAAGTGGAATTAACAAGTGATTTTAGATATTTTATTATTTAAAAAACCCACTTACTCGACCTAGCGTTGCAATGCTCACTTCCCCGGTGCCCATGCGCTCCTAAAGAATCTTCCAGATTCTGTCAGAATATCCTCCCCTGAGACCAAGCGTCATGGTGCATGCCCAAAACCTAATTTTTGTCCAAAAACCTGAGAGCTCAAAACTAGGGCGTCGCCTACATTGACGTCGTGACGCCCGCGTAGAAAATTTCTAACTTTGCATTTTCACTTCTCAAATCTCAAACCTTGGTTACTTCTAAGTCCCGTTAGACTTGCTAAGGCTTAAAAGTGCTAATCTAATTAAAATTAACTATGATTAATAAAAAATTTCTTTGAATTTTTTACGATGGGTGTTACAATTTTGGACCCAACTTTGTTCAGTGGATGATAGCCAACTTTACTAGCAGATATGCTTGGTGAGTTGAGAGAACCTGTGAGGACAGATAGTGGAAAGAACAAATAGAACAAGAAAGAATGAGTATATTACTAGAATCTACACTATCTCAATTAGAAAATACAAGTAGAGCACAAAAAATCCAAAAATCCTAAATTATTCCTCATCACATTTTATTTATAGGGCTTTGAGTGCTACAAA
>NW_021319326.1:733184-736452 GCF_001605985.2 Dendrobium catenatum
TATTCAATGTATTTTTTATGAGTTGTATTGTTAAATCAAATCTACAAAGTTGTATTGTCAAATCAATTTATATTGACAAATTATTATATATTGTCAAATCAATTTATAATGATATCTTGTGACTTTGATTCCCATAATCTCACATGAGGGTAAAAATATGCAGTATAGTGGTACACCTAGATGAATTTTTTATTAATTAATTATCGCATTGTCAACTCATTTAGTCATGTCAAATCAGACTTTTTTTTATTTCTAACTAATTAATTATTGCACCTATACCCAAATGAAGTTCTCTTATAAATTAACAATTATTTCCTTGTTATGATCAAAGTAACTAGAATCCTACATTCATATCAAAATGTATCGAATAAGAAAGTATTCTATTGAAAAAATTACTTTGAAGCAGTTGATTATGGATGGTAACAGTCGAGTTCATAGATGTTTAGCATCTCCATCTAATGATGCATCAAAAGAGAAGGCTAAAAAAATCATATCTACTGATGTTGTTTAGATTTCTAGTTAGACAAGAAGGACTAAATGTTATGGAAGACACTCAGAGATCTTACGAGGTATCCATCTTATAAGAATATAATGAGTTTGAATGAGGATGATTGAAAATATATGCAAAGAGAGGTTTCACAACATGTAGCATATCTAGCTCTGATTAATACGGTGAAGGCTAGATATGCTAAAATTAAACGTCATGAAGATGGATCGTTCGAGGAGATTGTGGACAACTCAATGGTTGATATTGCTCACTATACCCTTTATCGGGAATGAGATACTAAAGCTGATGCATTCCTGATCAAGACATACGAGAATATGAGTTTTATGTCTGATAGACAGAGGATGGACTTTCTTGATGCAGCGGACTGGCAATGTGTCCAGCATTGGTTTAAACAAAAATTTAATTACTTTCCTACACAAACTAATTCTAAGCTCGCACTCGCATCATACTACAAAAATGTTGAAGGATATTTTTATACTTAAAACTTTCTTATGTTGTGCTAGTAACCTAATTTCGAAAAAGGTATAGAATGTGATTTGAGCCTGTTATTGATGAACTTCTTAAATTTTATGGTTGTCGACATATATATATTTGTATGAATATGAAAATGTACGTGCTTGTTTGTTATTGGTTACTAGCACAACATATGAAAGCTCAAAGGATAAGAAAGTCCTTCAACACTTTTGTAGTATGATGCGAGTGCGAGCTTGGAGATAGGTTTGTGTAGGACAATAACTAAATTTCTATTTTCAATGCTGGACACATTGTCAATCCACTGTATTAAGAAAGTTTTTCATCTGTCTATCAGGCATAAAATTCATATTCTCGTATGTCTTGATCAAGAATGCATTAATCTTAGTATCACATTCTCAATAAATGATGCAGTGAGCAATATCAGCCATTGGGTTGTCCACGATCTCCTCGAATGATCCATCTTCACGACATTTTATTTCAGCATAACTAGCTTTCAGCGTGTTAATCGACGCTAGACGTGCTACATGTTACGAAACCTCCCTTTGCACATATTTTTAGTCATCTTCATTTAAACCCGTTCCATCCCTATAAGATGGATACCTCATAAGATCTATGTGTTTCTCATAACATGTAGTCATCCTTATCTAATTATGAATGTACACAACATCAATAAATATGATTTATTCTATCTTTCTCCTCTAATGCATCATCAGTTGAAAATGTTAAGCATCTAAGAACTTGACTGCTAACCTCCATAATCAATTGCTTCAAAGAAATTTTTTCAATAAGATATTTTCTAGTTCGATATATTTTGATATGAATGCAAGATACTAATTATTTTGATCCTTACAATGAAAGGATTGTCAATTTATAGGAGAACTCCATCTGGATAGATGTGCAATAATTAATTGGTCCGAAATAAAAAAATATTTGATTTGATATGATTAAAAGAGTTGACAACGCAATAATTAATTGGTCAGAAATTTATCTGGATGTACCACTACACTGCATGTTTCTACCCTCATGCGAGATTGGGAGAACCAATATCACAAGATATTATTACAAACTAATATGACAACACACTGAGCTATCATTATAACGTGATTTAACAATATATAATGATATGTTAATATAAACTGATTTGATAATACAACTTCGTAGATTTGATTTGACAACACAACTCAGAAAAAAAATGCATTGAATAGTACTTATAAAAAAAAATTTAATTAAAATGGTAAGTCACCTGTTTAAAGGGCGACTTATTGGTAATCATATTTTTTCGTTATTTGACTACAACAGCTACCTAACTTAACTTAGCCTAATTAGCATAAGTCGCCCGTTTAACGAACGACTTATCTTAAAATAGAAAAGTCGCACATTAAACGAGCGACTTTGGCGAGCTTAATTTTTTTTTCTATTGGTTAATCACTTAATTAAAATTTAAACAATACTTGGTTTAAAAAAACCCATATATATATATACACACACACACACACATACATAAAAACTAGTAACATTTTCTTACTTCAATGTTTTTCTTGATGTCCTTGCAGACTGTCGAAGAGGAGTTGTTTCAAAAGGCTTCTTTGCATCCTTGCTAATGATAGTAGAAAAATCGCCAGATCCATCAGACTCGAGTTCATTATCAGGAGAAGGTGGATCCACATATTCCTTCCCACTTTTTTGACCGCCAGATGCTTCTTCATATGTTGCCCCAGCACCACCCTTGAAGTCATAATCACAATCCTTTCCCTGATGCAACAATATTTATAAAAAAATACAATTCTATATAAGCAAAACAAGGAAACAATAAATCTAGCAAACCTCCTTTAAGTCCTTAGGAAACTCAAGCTGGTATTCCTCAGGATTTTCCTCCTTTTGCCCAATCCACCATGCCTCAGAAAAGACAATCTACTATAAAATAATTAAATTAACCAGATGGACAAGAATAACTAACATAATGAAACGTTATGCAAAAGTCAAATGGATGAATGACCTTCTTGTATGATTCACAATTAAATGAAAAAAAAAAATTCCAGGAGTAATCCAGCCCCAAAATGTTGGCTTTAAGAACAGGAATAAAGGTGTTTCAAGCACATCATTGCAAATTTCTAGTTAAGCAAAAGACAAGCTTAGGCACAATACTACGCTTCATGTATCCATTCAACATCATTTATACAAGCTTCTTAGTAATGTTGAGGAAATACAGCATAACAATATGAAATGGCTTGGGACTTTGTCCAACAAAAGTTCACCTTAAAATAATCAAAGGCAATTTAAATTGTG
>NW_021319327.1:0-24427 GCF_001605985.2 Dendrobium catenatum
GGAACTGGCTAGAAAAAATTTCTAAGTCCTATTCGTCAAGTACGAAATTAAATATCATCCGGGACGATTTTCTCTCTGTAAGAATTTCGTACAGATGAAAATAATTATCATCAGGGACGATTTGGTCTTTGTAAGAATTTCGTCCAGACAAAATTAATTATCGTCAGGGACGATTTGTTCTCTGTAAGATTCTCTTCCTAACGAATATATTTTCGTCCAAACGATATAACCTACTTTGGATAGTTTTTCTATATTCATTCTGCAGTTTTTGGAACCAACCTTATTATAACCGTTCGTACCGGATGAACTTTGTTCGTACGGGATGATCAGCTTGTACGAAAACAATTCGTAAACATATACAAATAGGTTCATTTTAAGGCTTTTAAATAATATCGTCCAGGACGATCCTCGATCGTACGGGACGATGCACTGCGTACAGAATTGAAAACTTGCAGTTTTTGGGCGTTTTTTCTTGTCTTTTGTATATATAGTCCAAATTAGACTGCGACCCAATCTTTTTTCCATTTGATCTTCGTGCCTATTGAGAGAAAAGTCAAGGAGAGTGTGTGAGAGAGCATTCAAAGGAGGATTCCTACCACTGGAGCGTAAAGGCTTCACATTGTGTTTTAAGATAAGAATCTCTACTTGTGAATTTGGATTACTTCACTCTTTTCTTTCTTCCTTCTAGATATCTTGTGAGAAGATCTGTCAAGGAGATCTAGTTCGCTGCCGACACTTGGAGAGTGTGAACAGCCGAAGGGTTCTCTGCCCACACTACGAGAGTGTGAAAGGATGAAGGGTTCTCTGCCCACACTAGGAGAGTGTGAAAGGACAGACGATTCTCTGCCAACACTATGGGTTGTGTAAAAGGACGAAGGTTCTCTGCCACACCGAGTAGTGGTGAAAAGAGTGTTTGTAAAGGCTTCCCCGCCTTACTGTGGGTGCAAAAGGAGAGACACTATTGGTATTAGTGCAATACTCAGAGGGTGCCTCTGGGGAGTGGATGTAGGTCTGGTTTAGACTGAACCACTATAAATCTTGTGTCATTTACTTTATTGCTTTTTATTTTGCGTATATTTTTTTGTTTAAAAAACTTTGTGGTTGAAAAACTTTTTCTATAAAAAATTTAATAATTCTTTTTTTTATTTCGGTTCAACATAACTTCAAAGATGGTTAAGTTTTAAAAATACCAATTCACCCCCCCCCCACCAAGTCCCCCCCCCCCCCCCACTCTTGGTAGCCTTGGGACATTAACTTAGGTCTAACAACCTATTCGCTAGACTCAACTTTGTGTATAATTTTTTGGGACAATGAATATAGTTTTACCATATATATACTTTAAGAGATTTTTAAAGAAAAAGAAAAAATGTCATCAGTAATGGAATAAATGTAAGAATGGTAAAAGTTCTTAAATTTCCTCTGGTGTTATATACTTTTAATGAAGCAAGTCAGAGCACCTGAAGTATGATTTCCCAACTCTTAAAGCTAACCCGAAGGAGAAGGGTGAAGAAAAAGCTAAATTCAAGAAGGGCAAGCAAAGGACACAAAAAGCTTTCTAGGAAGACTCAACATCAAACACTTCTAAAATTAAAGCATAAGAGGAGGTAACCAAACTATGCTAAAATCGAGATGATCATCTTGGTCATTTTGATCAAGAAGAGGTATGTGAGCTCACACATATAATCAATTATTTGATGTTTTTGAAATTATTCATACTGCATATATGAAGCTTAAAAAATCACATGCTAGTCTTAAAGCTGGCTTTTCAATTATTTAGATAGAGCATGAATACCTAAGGAAATATCATTCCACTATGGATACATCATATGGCTTTGTTAGATGAGTTTTAACATTTTAAACAAGAATCAATTTAGATTAATTGTTGAGCATGATTCCATAAAAAAAATCACATGTTTAATTATAAAATGCTTTTAAGGAATTAGAAACTCTTGTATGTCAATTAGAGAGTAATGAACATATATTAAAATTAGAAGTTTCAAGTTATAAACAAGCTTGTGAGTTTCTAAAAACAAAATTTATTACATTAAAGAATAATAACTGACCACTTTCATTTGAAGAATTTCAAAAATCTTAATCAAAGTATACATGATTTATACCTAGGAAGAGGCACCATAATCTGAATAGATTAGTAAATCCTTTTCCTGGTGTTAAATGTTTTTCTTGAGGCATGCTAGGACATATGTACCACACTTGCATAATTCATCGTAGAACAAATTTGGCGTGGAGACCAAAATTTCAAAATTTACAGTATAGTATTTATGCATTTCATTCTTCTTCCCATAAGATCGAAGATAAACTTGGATCCCAAATCTAATATATGATGATTTTGTAGGTGTACTCTCACAAAAGGCCTTGTGAGAGCATCTGGTACCTGGACACTAAAAGTTCAAGGCACATAACTTGATATACAAATCAATTCAGTTCAGTATAGGCTAGTGCAGGAGGCATGGTGACACTTAAAGATAATACCACTAGTAGAGTAGTGGAATCAGGTATGAGTATCAACTCCAAAAATTTCATTATTGAAAATATTTTAGAAGTAGATGGCTTGAAATATAACTTCTTAGCATAAGACAATTTTCTGATAAAGGATTTAGTATTAAAATTTTGTCTACCAACTACATGATAGGCTTAAATGAAAATACTATATTGTAAGAAAATATAATTAATAATATTTAAATTCTTGATTTAAACTATTTTGAGCCTACTGCTTCTTTTACCAAAAAACTATTGTTGATGAGTTTTGGTTATTTCATAGGAGATTGTGTCATGCAAGCATAAAAACCATAGAAATATTACCCAAAAGGACTTAGTGAGAGGAATTCTCAAACTAGAGTTCACTAAGGACCATGTGTATGATGCTTATCAATTAGGGAAATAAGTCAAATCATCCTTCCACTTAATCAAATAAATTAATACTAGCAAATAATTAAAATTCTTGCACATTAACCTTTTTTACCCTATTAGCACTAGAAACCTAGAAGGAAAATTTTTTGGGTATGTGATTATCGATGATTATTAGAGGTTTACTTGGGTTAGATTCATATCTCATAAAAGTGAATCATTCATGGAATTCAGATTTTTCTCCACCTAGATTCAGATAAAGCTAGGTTTTAAAATTTTGACAATTTCTAATGATTATGGTGGAGAATTTTAGAATGATAAATTTGATCTTATTATAAGGAGCAAGGGATAGATCACAAATTTTTAGCTCTCAAAACCCCACAGTAGAATGGGGTTGCTGAAAGAAAAAATAAGACCCTTGTAGATGCCGCTAGAGCCGTATTAGCGGAATGCTCACTTCCTAAATATTTATAAGTAGAAATAGTTAATATAACATGTTATTTTCTAAATAGGGTAAATGTTAGATCCAAGGTGAATAAGGCACCCTATAAAATTCTCAAGGGTAGGACACCTAACCTCTTTCATCTTAATATCTTTGGATATAAAGTATTCATTTTGAATAATGGAAAATCTCTACTAGGAAAGCTTAACCCCAAATCTGATGAAGGAGTGTTCCTAGGTTACTCAAATGTTAGGAAGTCCTATATAGTTTTCAATAAAAGAACACTAGTAGCAGAGAAGATCACTCATGTTATATTTGATGAATATCATAATTCTGAAGGGTTTAGGGTAGAAGAAGAAGTGGTTGTAAAAATTATCCAAAGATTAGAATCTATAAATTTGGAGGAAAGGGTAGAACCTGCAAAACCCCACTACCCAGAGAATGGAGATATTTTTCAGGTCATCCTAAAGAATTAATCTTAGGAAATCCATCTAAAGGTGTTAGAACTAGGAATAGACTTAGAAAATAAGTAAACCGCTCTCGCTTCATTTTAATGACTAAATCCACCAATAAAAATCAAACCCTATCTCATCAATTCTAGATCCTATTCATCTAAGAAGAGTATAATCAATTTGTAAGGAATAATCTTTATGAGTTAGTTAAAAGAACTAAGGATTAGAGTAGAGTGTAGTTGGAACTATATGGGATTTTAAAAATAAAATGAATTATTTTAGTGTAGTGGTGAGTAATAAAACAAGATTAGTGGCTAAAGAGTATAACCAAATAGAAGGAATTGATTTTAAAGAGACCTTAACCCCTATAGTTAGATTGGAAGCCATTAGGGAGCTACGAGCCTTTGTTAGTTTTAAGGGATTCAAATTATACTAAAAGGATATCAAAAAAGCCTTTCTTAATGGGGTTATTAAAGAAGATGTGTATGTTTAACAACCCTAAAGCTTCGAAAATACATAATTTCTTAATAATGTGTTCAAAATAAAAAAGACATTATATACACTAAAATAAGCACCTAGAGCATGGTATAAAAGATTAAGCACATTCCTATTATAAAGAACCATTGTTAAGGGGAGTATTAACACCACCCTATTTCTGAAAAAGGTAGAAGATGAACTACTCATTGTCTAAATTTATATTGATAATATTTTGTTTGAATCTTTTGATAAAAATCTATGTGATGAATTTTTAAAAATAACGAGTAAGGAGTTTGAGATGAGTATGATGGGAGAACTGACCTACTTTCTTAGATTTAGAATATGGCAAAAGGATGATGGAACTTTCCTTAGTCAATCAAAATATATTAAGGACATCATTAAGAAATATGAAATATATAAAGCTAATCCAAATCAATATTCTCATGAGTTATACTGTTCAGTTAGATAAGTATTCAAATTAAAAATCTATTGATCAAACAAAATATAGAGGAATAATTAGATTACTTCTTTACTTGACTGCCAGTAGACCTAATATTATATTTAGTATTTGTCACTGTACTAGAGTTCAAGATGATCCAAAAGAGTCCCACTTTATTGCTACTAAGAGAATTCTTATATATCTCTTAGAAATCCAAGGCTTAAGAATCTGGTATCCTGGGCATAGAACTCCTTTTGAAATTATAAGATATTCTAATTCAAATTTTGTAGGATGCCGAGTTGATATGAAAATCACTTCTAGAATATGTTAAATCTTAGGACAATCTTTAGTCTCCTAGTATAAAAGAAAATATAATTTAGTTGCATGTCCACTGCTGAAGCTGAGTTTATAGCCTTAGGAAGTTGTGTAGCCAAGGTCCTTTGTTTAAAGTAATAAATTCTAGATTTAGGACTACTTATATGGACAATTCCAATACTATGTGATAACACTCTTGCCATCTGCATTTGAAAGAATCTAATCAAACACTTTTGGACAAAACACATTGATAGAAGGCTCCACTTCATTAGGGACCATGTTACCAAAGGAGATATAAAGCGACACCATATAGCCACTAAAAATAACTTGCTGTTATCTTTACAAAACCATTAGCTTTATAACAATTTTTTTGGTTAAAGCCCATGGAGGGGGCTACGCATTAATATAAGAAAAGATTACAAAGTCCTTAAGAGAGACAATCAGCTTACTAATGTTCCAACGAGCTATAAAATAAAGCAAAGAAAAACATAGTAGCCGAAAGTTCAACTAATCAAAAATACAATATAACCTAGTAACATACTACCGATGCTACATATAAACATTCAAAAAAGAATGATGCAGTAAAAGAATGGAAACATAATCTTTCTATAAAAAATGTTGATGAAAGCCTTAATCAACTTCACCTATAAAATAAGAAGGTTGTAGAACAAAAGGTTGTGACACAAAATTTTATAGCTAAACCAAGAATAATTGTATAAATTTAAGCAAAAATAAAAGATAAAAAAAATCACTTAGTAAGAAAAGATCCAAGCCAAGGCTCCATTGAAAGAAAAAAATGAGGATAGAGGCTGATAGAGCTCAAGATTAAATTAGAACAAAAGCCTCATAAAGGTAATCATCAAAACACTCAATCCTACCCTCAGGAACAAACACCATCCAACACTCTAAGGAACTCGAACATCAAATTTTACCATAATTAGCAAAACAGGACACCATCACTAGATTATCACAAATACCTAGACCGAAGGCACTCCAGTACAAGATAAAATACAAAAATCACAAATAGCACAGCATAAGGCCACCCATAAAATAGCACAATATCATCAGGATATCCCAAAAACTTAACACATAGGCACTCCATCCTATGGCAAGATAAAAAAGCCAAGCCAAAGTCCTTGGTAAATCGAGAACATAAACAAAATATCCCATAAACCCAGCAAAACTCCCACAAATACCCCCAACCAGCCAATTCAACAACCTGAAGGTAGGAGAGCACCAATGGGAAATACCATCAGTAACATCACTAGTGCAATAACAGCTCAAGTCTATATCCACCAAGACAATAACTAAATTGAATAACACTGAGAGCTGTGAGTAGAAGAATAAAAATTGAATAAAGAAATCCAAAAGCCCAATATTAGAATTGCTCCAAATGCAACAAGAAATATCCATAGGATCAGCAAGTAAGAAAACAAACAAACCAAATAACCACAACCCATAATAGCAGTTAGAAAAAAGCTGCTAGCCAAGGCAACCAAACTAAATGAACATAAATTCTTCACAGAAAATCAGAAACCAAAGAGAAAGACCCTAGTAACAGAAGCTAGAGCACAAACTAACACAAGTATAAATAATTAGAGAAGCCACCAAATTTGAAAGGAAACAACAAAAATCCATAACACCCAGAGGCAGCCAAGCAAACCAGAACTAGACAACCCAAATAAATTTTAACATATGGGAGACCAAGCTCATCCAGCCAAAATAAACCTTTAAGAGCAACAAAAATGGTGGCCTTAATGTAATCATAAAAATCCTCAAGATTACAACCCCAATTAGCAAACCAAGAGGCACAAGCATTACCCTCCTTGCAAATATGATGAAAAGTGAAATTCATAAAAACCAAAATATTTTTAATTTCCCTAACATGATAAAAGAGATTAGGAGAGCAACACATATCCTCTATAGTATTTCAAAATTTGAAATCAAAATCAAAATTCATCATAATAATAATGTTAGTAAGAATAAGAGAGATGCAAACCTTAAGATCACACAAAATAGCCAAAGTAATAGCAACAACATAATTAACACTTGAAATTGGTCCAACAAATGACACAATCAGTTTACCATTACTATCCCTAATAACTCCACCACGACCCATCAAGGAGCCATTGTTTGCACCCGCAACATTTATTTAAAAAAAAAATTAATAGGGGCTTTGAGATAATAAATAAAGTTATCCTTTAAAGAAATAGGTAAGCCCTCCAAATTGAGACCTAACACATTACCAACAAAATAATAGTTTTTGAAGTTATTCAAGGAGAGAAAATTAATAGCATAAAGTGACAAAATCTTATCTTTAACCTTTTGAACAACCTTCTGAAAGTTCATCCGAATACCATTAATGAGATATTTTTTTTCTCTTTAACCACAAGAACCAAAGAATGAGAGAAGGAATAACATTACGGATGTGCCCTTTAGAATTTATAAACCAAGCCTTAAGCATAGATTTAAGAGACATATGAGCATTAAAATAATTTAACTAAAGCAAATAATCAAAATAAACCCACATTTTGACAACAATCAGACTAGAAATAAAAACATGATGCATATTTTCGATATGGTAACAACATTGGCAGTTTTAGAGAGAGAAGAATTTCAAAAATCTGTTTGGCGGTAACAGTCGGAGAACTGATGGAAGAGGATGATCACTGGCGTATCGACGGTGATTATCCAAAGGATGACTGTGGGACTGTAAGTGAAGGTGCAAGAACTACAAATGTGGTGGATAAAATTCGGCAAGATCAAGAATAAGGAGGTGATTGTTCGGTGAAATCTTTGGTTTTGAATATTGATTTGGCTAAGAAGGATGGAGGTGGGATGGAGATCTTAAATTCAATTCAGGTGGGAAAAATTCCGTTGTGGAAACGACAAGGTGCGTTGTTCATTAAAGAAGGTACTGCTCTAATACCTTTGGAAGTAAAATATGTAGAAGGGAAAGGTAAGGCTATAGTTGATTTGGGAGAGATGGTTACTCCAAATAGTTTAAAAACACCTGGTTTCCCGTCCGACAATACGGCTTCATCTTCAGGAATGAATATTTTTGTTAATTGTTTTGTGAATTCGAATGCAATCCCTGGACTATGTCGCAGTGTGATAAATGAAGATTCACGAATTAAGATAAAAATATTCATTCTGGTTTAGATAAAGTTAATGAATCGGATGGAGGCAAGATGTCTGTAGAATTGCCTAAATTGGGTAATTCTAATACTGTGAACCCGTGGGGTAAAAAGCCTTATATCAAATTGGTATTCAATGAAGAAGATGTGGTCATGTCAGAGGATGGAATAGCAGTTAAGATCAATGAGGAATTGGAAGGTAGAAAGCTAAGAAGTTGTCTAACTCTTTGGTTATCAAAGTGTTAGGGAAGGAGTTACCTCCTCACATGGTGGCATGGGAGCTTAGAAAGCAATGGAAGCAATTTGGGAAATTCCACTTTACTGCCTTAGGAAGTGGATGGTTCTTATGTTCTTTCTCTTCTAAAGATATGGTGGAAGAAGTGCACTCAGGAGGACCATGGTTCGTAAGTGAACATATAGTAGGAATGGAGAAATGGTCTCCGGAATTCAATTCTTCTTCAACAAAAGGACTTTCTTCACCCATATGGATTAGAATGCCACATTTACCTCTACAATGTTGGGATGAGAAAAGTATTGCTTGAATTGCATCAAGAGTTGGCAAACCTATGATGTTAGATGGAAAGATGTTCAATTGGGGGAGAAGAGAATTTGCAAGGGTATGTGTGAGAGTCCAACTTGATCATCCACTCCCTTTAGGAGTTTGGGTTGATAGCCTATGTGGAAGATTCTATCAAAAAGTGGAGTATGAAAAGGTGACAAATTTTTGTTTTGTATGTGGTAAGATAGGACATGTGGAGAAGGATTGTAGTACTTTGAAAGAAGTTCATAAGGAATTGGAGGTTACAAATGAAGATGCTGAAGGTTAAAAGGAAGGCAAGAAGCAAACTTTATCCAAAGAACCTGGATATGGTCCATGGATCTTGGTGAATCAAAAGAAGAAAAGGTATACAAAACAAAACAATAAGTGGTACAATCCTAACTATGTCAGCTTTTCAAGGAAATCAGTTAACCAAATTGTGGAGGTGGGAAAAAAATACATCTGTTAATGATGTAAATGCAACTAAAGAAGTGATAAATGATATTCCTAGAAAAGTAAACCCAGATGCTCTTCAACTTGAAGAAGGAGAAATCACCAATTCTGAAGCAGATCAGAATTTTATTAGTTTGGGGAAGGGTTGCTTGCGAACTTAGGTAAGTCCTAAGGGATTACCTGTGAACTCAAGTATTCCCTATCATGGTTCAGAAATAAAGATTCAGGATATTATAGTAAAGGAAATGGTTCTATTAAAACCTGACGGGAAAGCAAATAATAAGGAGTCTGTTGAAGGAATTCCAACCCAGAATAAAAGGTATTCAGTGGAATTCACAGCTGAAAACAAGTCTCCAAGTAAGGAAATGATCGAGATCGAAATTAAAAATATGTTTTCTATTCTACAATCTGGTTCGAAAGGAGGCAAGGATGATCAAATAGAAGAACATACTTTGGTTGAAAGAAGTGCAGAAAATTTGAAGGAAGAGTTAAAATCTGTTAAAGCTACTAGTGATAATAAAGTAGTGGTGGAGAATCCAGTTCTTGGAGAAGTAAATTTTCAATTGCAAAAAGAATTAAAATCTGTGGGGAATAATTCTTTGAAATCTAAGACAAGAAAAGGAGATCCTAAGAGTATTTGTGGTGGGTCAAATCCCACTTCAAAGAAAAAATGAGTTCTCTAATTTTTTGGAATTGTAGGGGGGCTAGGAAGGTGGTGGCCTCCAGATATTTGAAAGAAATTGTGAAGGATAATGATGCTTTGTTTGTGGGTATTATGGAAACTAAAGTTTCCTCTATGGAGTCTGAAGATATCAAAAAATTTATTGGTGAACAGTGGGATTCGTTCATGTATCCGGCAGCTGGACTATCAGGAGGGATTTTGGTGTGTTGGAGACAAGATTTGGCTACATTTGAAGTTGTAGAAGAAAATGAGAAGAAGGTGGTGGGAAGACTTAAAG
Organism: Dendrobium catenatum; assembly: GCF_001605985.2. Lineage (NCBI taxonomy): Eukaryota > Viridiplantae > Streptophyta > Magnoliopsida > Asparagales > Orchidaceae > Dendrobium > Dendrobium catenatum. Next base: position 10,078 of record NW_021319327.1, read on the forward strand.
CTAAAGACCAACAAACTTGGATGGTAACTACAGTCTACGACAGCAGAGAAAGAAGCAAAAGAAAATTTCTTTGGGAAAATCTGGAAAAGTATTTTGATGATGATTCTCCTTGGATTATAGGGGGAGATTTTAATTGTATAACCTCTCAAGATGATAAAAGAGGAGGTAAAAAGTTTGTTCTTTCTCAAGGATCTAAAGATATGATCTCATTTATGAATAGAGGAGTTTTACATGAAGTCAACTACATGGGTCCTAAATTCACCTGGTGCAATAACAAAAATGGAGGAGGAAGGATTTTGGAAAGGCTGGATTGTTGCCTTATTAATTGTGCTGCTCTTAATATCCCCCAAACGACGGTGGTTAAGCATCTAGCCAGGATTGCATCGGACCATTGTCCTATATCTATTAAAATCTTGGCATCCAGGATAACAAAAGGGAGGAAAATTATGTTTGAAGATACCTGGTTATCATACAAAGCCTCTCATTCAATTGTGCTTGCTGCTTGGATTAAGAAGACAAAGGGTTCAGCTTCAGATATACTCAATTCAAAGTTCAAGAGAACATTAAGATCCTTATTTTTTTGGAATAAGGAGAAGCATAAAAATTTGACAGAATTAAAAGAAAAACTGAAATCTGGAATCATGGAATTACAAAAGGAGGAGATTGATTTGGGTGGATTATCAAATCTAAAAATCTGCAGTGTAAGATCCAAAATTGCTGAATTCAATAATACTTTGGAGAGGCTTAGTATGTGGTGGAAGCAAAGGGCCAAGTTTCAATGGTTGAATGAAGGAGACTCTAAATCCAAATTCTACCATGCATTTGCCTCGGCAAGGAGAAATGCTAATAGAATTAATGGTGTGAAAAATGAGGAGGGAGCAATATGTGAAGACAAGCAAAGTATTGAAGAAGTTTTCATCAAATTCTTCAATTATAAATGGAAATCAAGAAGTTGCAGTTTTAATGGGTGGGCGGAACCTGGAAACAACCCGAGCATGAAAGATTGTAAGACTCTTAATGAAGAATTTACTAAAAAGGAGCTGGAGAACACCATTTCTAATTTGGGATCGAATATTGCACCAGGTATCGATGGTATAACATATTCTTTTATTAAATCTTATTGGTTTATCATTAGGAATGATGTTTGGGTAGCTATTAAAGATTTTTTAATTCAGGATTGCTTTGTCCTGAATGGAGAGAAACTAATGTGGTCTTGATTCCCAAAGTGGCTAATCCTACTTCTCCTGAGAATTACCGCCCCATTAGCCTGTGTAATGCTATATATAAAATAGTGGCAAGCCCCTTGTCACCATTCCTTTTTATCATGTGCTCATAATTATTGTCAGAGGAATTTCGGAATATTAGAAAAAGTATTGGCATTAAAGTCAGTCCAAGAGGCCCTTTAATCTCACATTTAATGTATGCTGATGATATTATAATATTCTCAAGAGCTAACAAAAAGTGTAGAAGAAAGTTGTCAAAATCTTAAAGAATTATTGTGCTTGGACTGGACAAAAAGTCAAATTTAACTAAATCTGCGGTATTATTCAGCAAATCAGTGAAGAAAAGGGATTATGCATTGCTTCTCAAAACTATTAAAATGAAGATGGTAAACGAAATGGAATATTTAGGAGTTAAGATAGCTCTCAGGAGATTGGTAAAAGTAGATTTCAGCAAAATTACTGTAAGAGCAGCAGCCAAAATGAATGTATGGGGTTCAAAATTCATTTCACTTGCAGGTAAAGTGACTTTGATTAATTCCTCTGTTCTTCCTTTAACTACCTTTCAAGTCAGTCACTCTTTGATTCCAATGAGGGTACTTTATGATGTGGAGAAAATGTGTAGAGATTTCCTTTGGAACAAAAGAGATTGTAGTTATAGTATGCACTATGTTTCATGGAGCTCATTAGGTAAACCAAAAAATAAAGGTGGTTATGGTTTACAATCTTTAATTGATAATATGGGACCTTTGAGAGCTAAATATGCCTTGAATTTTATTATTAAGCCCAATACTATTTTAAATAGAGTATTAAGAGCCAAATACGTGGAAGTTCTATGGAATAGTAATTATAGTAGCAGTTGCTCTTCCACATAGAAAATAATCGTAAATGGTGTAGAATTCCTCCTTCTGATGATGAGATGGACAATTTCTAATGGAGAATATATTGATACTTTCAAAGATAGATGGATAATGGATAAAACTTTAGACAAGTGGACAACGTTTATGACTATTATTGATCAAGAATTCAGCCAAGTTTCAGATTTTATAACAGAAGGAAGATGGGATGCAGAAAAATTAAAGCTCTATTTTGGTTAAATGTTGATTCAATTAATCCTTAAAATTCAAATTCACTCAGATCAAGTTGAAGACAAGATGGAATGTATCAAGAAATTATCTAGAAAATCTATTGCATCCACTGTTTATGAGAAAAAATTTGAAGATATCAGTGAAGATGATTCATTTAAGTGGAGGAAAAAGTTAAAATTAAAACCAAAAATTGACATTTTCTGGTGGAGGATATGTAAGAATGTCATTCCTATGTTTTCCTTTATCTTATATAGAAATCTTACTGATAATGAAGGCTGTCCAAGAGGGTGTCTAGAGTTAGAAAACATAGAGCATGTGGTGTCTAAATGTTTTTTTATCAAAAGAGTATTAAAAGTGCTTGAAGATTGACATTTTAATATTCCTTAATTCAATCCCTTACTAGACTGTTATCAGATATTGAACAGATTGGCTGATTCTAATCAATTCCTGGGTAATCTTCTTTGCTCAGTAGTTTACTTCTGCTGGATTAGTAGAAACAAAATTGTTCATTGAGGCGTGGATGATAGCAAATTTTCTATTGCTTCAAGAGCTATTATTCAAACTATCTCTTCCTTTAATTCATATCCAATCCGTGAAAACTGGGATGCTAATCAGCTTATTAAGCTGTCTCATTTCTCTTGGCATCATCCTCCTCCGGGCTGGATCAAAGTAAACATTGATGCTTCAGTTTTTCAAAATAACAGCACAGGTATCAGGTGGCATTTTTAGAGACTGTAAAGGGAGAGGTTTAGTTGCTTTCGGATTTCGAATTGTACACTGGGATTCTGCTCAAAAGAAATTATTAGCAATCTTGTCCTTGAGAGATTATATCAAAGATTGGATTCTTGAAGCTAAAGGTATTGTGATTGAAGGTGATAACCATAACGTCATCAAGATATTTCAAAGTGCTTTTAAAAATCAGTGGATTAATGAAGAATTTCTAAAGCCTAAGGATTTAGAATTTCTTCTTAATTTTAAGCATTTCATTTTTTTCCTTTGTTAATAGGAATGGTAATAAGTTGGCTCATTATTGTGCTAACTATGCCCCTTTCTCTTCCTTTTATTGGGATGACTTTTCTAGAGATAAAGTTCCTCTTTCAATTTTAGAATTGTTGAAAGAGGAATCATCTTGTAAGTATTTGGGTTAATAAAATCTTTTAAAGTTTGCATTTTCAAAAAAAAAAAAAAAGAACATTGGCAGTTGGATGGTAACATAAAACCTTTTTTGGAGAGATTATCATCAATGAAATAAATCTATGAGGAATTCTCCAAAAAATATCAACAAGAGTAGTAGGAATGCTCTTATGCCAAATCAACGAAAAAATATTATCACTATTTCTATGGGCTTTAAAAGTATGCCAAGCCTTTTTTAAGTGAAAGTCACCATCACTAGATAAATCACATAACATAATGTCCTTAGAATCAATATTAATAGGCAAGTTAAGAATTTGATGAATAATAAAATCAAGAAACTTTAGAAAGTTTCTCATAGTCCCAACAATTATTCTTAAAGAAAGAAATAACCTTAACCGTAGCAATTGAAGATGAGTTCAAGATAGAATAAATAGACTATTTTCCTAACCAATAATCTTGCCAAAAGAAAGCATTACCTTCACCAAGGCCCCAAGAACTATAGGGCTTAACCACCCATTTAACCTTGCAAAGTCTTTGCCACACTCTAGAATCACCCTGCTTAAAAAAATAAGTAGTAGGATGCTTGTCAACAAAGTACTTGGAAGACATAAACTTAGCCCAAAGGCTTATTTTAGTATGAAAATTATACCAATGTTTAAAAGAGAAGGCCAGAGCCAAGTCATTCATATTTTTACAACCTAAGCCCCCTTCAGCTAGAACACCACAACATTTATCCTAAGCATCCCAAGCAATTTTGGAATTAAAAGAAGTACTTTTACAAAAAAAAAAAATAGTAATAAGTTTATGAACCCTATTACAAATAGCTTTAGTGGGAAGAATAGTTCGAAAACTATAAATTGAAAGAGAACACAAAACACTTTTGATAAGAGTAATCCTACCACAAAAGCTAAGAAAATTAGAATCCCAATATAACAGTTTATTTTTCATAGAGGAAATAAGATCATAAAAAAGAAAAGTTTTTCTTTTGCCCTTAAAAGAGGAACACAAAGGTATTTAATGGGTAATTGACCATGACTAAAACCAGTCAAGTCTTTAAGGGCCAAAATACAAATATTAGAAATGCTTTTAGAAGTAATAAAATAGCTTTTTACTTTTACTAAAGGTTAAGCCACTGATCATCACCAATTGATTAAAAAAATCCATAAGTTTTTGAAATCTATTGGTAGAAGCATTGGTAAAAAAAATAAAGTTTTTCACAAAACATAAATGAGAAATAGAAAAACCATCCAAAGTTCTAAAATAAAGATTAGGATTATTCTCAAAAAGATTGGTAAGTCCACTAGATAAAAATTCAATAGCAATGATAAAAAGAGCAGGAGATATAGGATCTCCATCCTTAAACCATGTGAAGATTTAAAGAACCATTAGTAGAACCATTGAAAAAAATAAAGAAATAAACACCTTCAATACAGTTCTTAACAAGCTTAATAAAAAATAATTAAAGCCAAAATACTCAAAAATATGATAAATAAAGGACTAGTCAATATTGTCATAAGCTTTGGCAATATTAAGATTTAAAATAAAATTCCCCACTCACACTCTGGCATCCAAGTCATGGTAGAGTTCTTGAGCCAACAAAATTTTATCCATAATAACCCTACCATTCATAAAACCCATCTGAGAGGTAGAGATAATTTTAGGTAAAGGGAAAGTAAGATAATTCATGATAATTTTATAATTCAACTTATTAAAAAAAGTACAAAGACTTACAGGTCTAAAATCATTCCAAGTGTTGGAAAATTTGTTTTTGGGAATAAGAACAATGGAGGTAGATATATAAAATTTAGGAATATAATTACCCGCAAAAAATCCAGAATAGTAGCAAAAATATAATTATTAATAATATGCCATGAAAAATCAAATTGAGTAGCAAGACCATCAGAGCCAGCAACCAAATCACTATTCATACTAAATAAAGTATATTTAACCTCCTCAAAAAAAGGAGGTTTAGTAAGATTCATATTATCCTCTTGGGAGATATGGCTAGGAATAAAGGAGTGATCATTAATCTGAACCGGGTTAAGATTTCTATTAAGATGACTTTGAAAGTGAAAGATAACTAAATTGGCAATTTACATAATATCCTCAGAAACAGAACCATCATCACGTTGGATTTTATTAATATCATTTTAAAAATGTTTCATCTTAACCAAAGCATAAAAATGCTTAGTATTGTTGTCACCCTCAACCAAGTCCTTAACAGCTGCTTTTTATTTCCTAAAAACTTCTTCCTGAGCTTAAAATTTAAAAAGATCCTATTTAGCTTTTTTAAAAGAGAGAAATTAGCATCAAAAGGGTCAACTTGACAAGTAGATTCAATACTATCAACCAGACGCTTAACCACCAAGATATTAGAAAAGAGATTTTTAAAAATGTTGTGGTTCCACCAATTAAAAACTTACTTAAGGCTTTTCATCTTAAACCAAACCCTCCTCATGCAAAAATAAGAGTTATCCGGATGAAGAGGAGCAGGCCAATTATTCTACACAAACTCAAAAAAAGAACCATGAAGTAACCAAATATTTTAAAATTTAAACTGAGAAGAGCCATCAAATTGTCTAAAATTAAGACTAATAAGCAAAGGAGAATGGTCAGACAGAGTTCTGCTAAGATGATGCACTTTAATAGAATTAAAAGAGCTAAACCAAGATATATTGATAAGAACACAATCAAAATGTTGCCATAAACAACCCCGATTCCAGGTAAATTGATTACCAGATAAACCAAAATCAATTAGATTGTAATCCAAAACCATATTACTAAAATCTGCCATAGACCAATAGGATGGAGAGGAACCACCAATCCTTTTAGAAGGGTTAGTAATAGAATTAAAATCACCACCAGCAAGCCAAGGAAAATTACAAATATTATGAAAATTAATAAGTTGGTCTCATAGTAATTTCCTAATGTAACAGGAAGAACCAACATACACAAAATAAGCACAACATTGAAAACTAAAAACCTCAAATTGACAATGCATAACTTGAGTAAAATCACCAATAACATTAGTTTTAACTAGATGTTTCAAAAGAGCCAAATCTTATTAGCCACATTTGAAATAGCAAAATTAAAGCCCAAAAAATGAGATGTGCTAATTAATCTAGAGGAAGAAATAAGAGGCTCAAGCTGAATATGAATAGAAACATTGTGAATATGATATGAATTCTTCACATGAATTATAGTAGATGGACAAACAATCCCCCACACATTCCAAATATTAGAATTAAACATAAATAAACCAAAATAATGGGAAGTATGTGAGCAAGTAGTTATAGGAGATTGCAATATAAACTGATATTTTTTCTTACCTCTTTTACTCCAAACTTTACAAAAATTAGTTTCATTATCATCCTTAGGAAAATATTTAGCAACAAAGCCCATATCCTTAATATCAGTAAAAGCATCACTATTATAACAAGAGGTTGATGGAGTCTTACTATGAAGGTCCACATTAGTAATTTATTGAGGACATTCATCCTCTATAAACATACCATCATCCTCCATATTACCTTTATCTTTTCTTGAAGAAGGGAAAACCTCCATAGAAACAATTTCACCTTCCTCCAACAGTTTATCATTCCTCTCTCAATCTATATGAGGCATTTGTGTTTAAATATTAGCTTCCCTATCCTTTTCCTATACAATAGAGATAATGTTAGGAAGAGAATTACCATTCAACTCAACCGAATTTTGGTTCGTCATACAAAGATAGATGGACTCAACATTAGCATGATTTTGAATATCAACATTAGGTAAACTTTGATACACAATATTATCATATTGAACAAAAGAGATAGAAGATGTTTTAGCACCAACTTCCTGATCATGATTCAAAATAATAGAATTACTAACAATAGGTTGAAGTTCATCAACCACTAAAGGCAACGACTCCTTAACAAATTGGAATGAGTTAGAGGTATTATCCTCAACAAGCATCATATTACAATTAGTAACTTCCTGAGAAATCACATTGCTCACCTCCCCATTTGTTTATTCCAAAGACTCCATCTCTTTATGGAGATGGGGGTGCTTCCAAAAATAGTCATTAATACCATGACCAAGCATCTTGCAAAATGAACAAAATATAGCCACCAACGTCAAAGCATAAGGAGCAGCATACTATTCTACAATCGAATCCTCAAACAAGAGAGCTGGGAAATTTTTGAATGAAGAATGAACAAAGTTTTGTTTAGGAGAAGTAGATGAATAACCTTCCTCAACAACCTTGAAAGAATGAATTTTAACCTAAAAAATCATCGATGATGATGGGTTTGAGGACGACAGAGTCGTCATCAGCCAACACCAAAAAAGCAAATAGGAAAGCTAAAAATAATCCATGAAACAAAAATAAAATAACTAAAGCAAGAGAAATCAATAAAAAAATCCGCAAGAAATCAAACCAAGAGAGCACAAAACGAACTCTCAGGAAGGAACCCTAAATCACCACGAATCGCCTCTAATGCTAGTGCACTATTTTGATTGAAATATATATATATATATATATATTGAAAGTGCTCAGATGGCATTTGAAAGTTCGTTAGGGATGTTAAACCCTTATGAACTGGCCCAAGGCTAACAAAGAGAGAAGTGAATTTAAAAAGAAGAATCTTTAAATCAAAACTCAAACTAAAACCAATATCACCGCATAGAAATTCAACGATGTGGAAATTAAAGTGCGGAGGTAATAAAGAAAGAACAAACCGAATTTATAGTGGTTCGGTCAAACCTTGACCTACGTCCACTCCTTGGAGGCACCCTCCAAGTATTGTACTAAAATTGTGACTCTCCTTTAGCCCCCACAGCTAGGCGGAGAAGCCCTTACAAAATCACTTCCACTCGTCCAAGATGATAGGCATATCGTCTTGTCCGATTAGTTCAAATTCAACTCAACGGCCTGGGACGATCAGAAGAAAATTGGTTATATCGTCCTGGCCGATCTCACGATTGTCCCGGCCGATTAGTTTAAAACCGATTTTAATCGTCCTGATCATTACCCTGGTTTGGTGCTGGCTGAAGTCAATCGTCCAGGCCATCGTCCTGGCCGATCATAAGATCGCCTCAGACGATGTGATCGTATCAATCAACCATTAATACTTTCCAGAGATACCAGATCAATTTAGGCATAATTGAGTTAGATCGGCTTGGACTATATAAATATCGTCCTGGCCGATTTCTTATTACAAAAAACTCCTAAATTGATTATGGCGGTTGATTCATTTTGAATTAAGACTATCATCCTGGGAGATACATCTAGGCTGATCTCAAAGACGGCTGCCTTAATGAGCAAAGCGAATTTCTTGATTAAGAAAATTATGAGTTAGATTCAAAAACTTACAAAAAATTCCTATGCAATAGAAAAAATGTAGAGAGAAGAAAAAAAAATCAGTTTCAAAATCCAATTTAAAATACGATAAAGATTTTGAATCAAAAGTAAAATAACCTCTTTAAAAAGAGAGAAGGAGAAACAAAATCTTGAGTTCCCTTCCTCTGACTGTTTTAGAGAAGTCAAACACAACTTACCAAATATTTAAAGAAAAAATAGGAATTAGATTTCTCATTTTTAGAAAAGTGATGTTTGTGTTGATAAGAGAAAAACTTACACAAAAACAAAAATTTTAAAGAATAAACAAAATAAAAAAAACAAAATAAAAATGAAAAACAACAAAAAAAATGAAAACACAACACAAAAACATGAAAGGCTTTTAACTATTATCACTCTCCTGGTCCGATGCTTTAGAAACCAGATCTGCCCATGAGATTTTTTGCCTTTCATTATTTCCCCAATTTAAAGTATGCTTCGCCTTGCCCTTTTTCTTTCGTAGGAAGAATTTTTAAATTAGGGCACTGATTTTTCATATGTCCAGGCTTCCTACATCGAAAGCAAATAATGTCAGAAGGAATATGAACATCCTTACCATTTTTACCTTTTTTCCACTTTTGCTCATGCTTTGGTGAGCTTTGTGATTTACTTGACAAGTCATTACATTCGTCACCAACTAAGCTATCTCTTCATGTATCTTCAACTTTTAGAACAATCGTTTCACCTGCATCCAAAAGTCCTTGACCCAAACTTTGCTCGTAGGCAATGAGTGAGCCAATAAATTTATCAATAGAATAATCATTCAAATCTTTTGATTCACAAATATAAATTACTTTAGCATCAAACTTATTAAATAGACAACAAAGAATTTTGTTAACTTTTTCAAAATATAAAAATTCTTTTCCTAAAGCATGCAATGATGTTATAATTTGGATAAATCTAGTATACATGTCTAGGATAGTTTCAAAAGATTTCATGGAAAATAATTCAAAATCATGCATTAATATATTCAACTTGGATTGCTTGATTTCACTAGTGCCTTCGTATTTTGTGTGTAGTTTATCCCAAACTTCCTTACCAGTAGTGCACATGGAGATTAACATAAAATATTCTGAATTTAAGACACAGGAAAAAAAATTTAAAGATTTTGCATTCAATTGAGCATTGATTTGTTCTTCCCTATTCCACTGACTAAAAGGAATATCAATTTCAACTCCATTAATAATTCGTGACGGTGATGAATAACCAGTTAACATCATATGCCACATGCGAAAATCAATTGATTTCAAGAAAATAGACATGCGAGTTTTCCAAAAATCAAATTACATATTTTCAAATAAATGAGGTCTGGTGATTGAATAACCTTCGGCAACATTACGATTAGCCATGGATCGAAAATTCAAAAGCTTTTAAAAACTTATTTTTTGAAAAATGCTCTGATAACACTTGAAAGTGCTTAGATGGCACTTGAAAGTTTGTTAGGGATGTTAAGCCCTTATGAACTGGCCCAAGGCTAACAAAGAGAGAAGTGAATTCGAAAAGAAGAATCTTCAAATCAAAACTCAAACTAAAATAAATATCACCACATAGAAATTCAACGATGCAGAAATTAAAGTGCGGAGGTGATAAAGAAAGAACACACCAGATTTATAGTGGTTCGGTCAAACCTTGACCTACGTCCACTCCTTGGAGGCACCCTCCAAGTTTTGCACTAAAATCGTTACTCTCCTTTAGCCCCCACAGTTAGGAGAAGAAGCCCTTACAAAATCACTTCCACGTTTCCCGGTGCGGCGGAGTCGCCGGGTCCTTTGACACCAAGAAGATCTTCTTTTTTGGTGAACTTACATCGAGACAAGCCTTGAATCCGATGGTACTAAGGTGTGATTTCGCCGGACCAACCGTGTGGAATCCCCTCCATAATCCCTTGAGTTCCTCCCCCTCACAGGATCTTCTCCCTCTCAAACTCCACCCTTTCCTCTCTCCCTTTCAAGGTCTCTCTTCAAGTTTTCCCCACAAGAATGAAGCTACAATGGCTGCCAAAGACACTTACAAAAGTTGCCATGCCATAGCTTAAATAGAAGCTCTCAAAATGAGCTCATTAATGCAAGTTGCCGACATTATCGTCTAGGACGATAGGCATATCATCTTGGCCGATTAGTTCAAATTCAACTCAACGGCCTGGGACGATTTGGGATGATCAAAAGAAAATTGGTTATACCATCCTGGCCAATCTCATGATTGTCCCAGCCGATTAGTTTAAAACCAATTTTAATCGTTCTGATCATCGCCCTGGATTGGTGCTGGCTGAAGTCAATCGTCCAGGCCATTATCCTGGCCGATCATAAGATTATGCTGGACGATGTGATCATATCAATCAACCATTAATGCTTTCCAAAGATACAAGATCAATTTAGGCATAATTGAGTTAGATCGGTCTGGACTTTATAAATATCGTCCTGGCCAATTTCTTATTACAAAAAATTCTTAAACTGATTATGGCGGTTGATTCTTTTTGAATTAAGACTATCATCTTGGGCGATACATGTATCGTCTAGGCCGATCTCAATGACGGCTGCCTTAATGAGGATGCCCTAATTAGGGTTTCTGATTTTGGACATATCATCCAAGATGATATAAATATTATCCCGGTCGATATTACTAAAAATAGAAATCTTATTGGGAACAATAGAAAATCTTCCAAGTTACAAAATAACAGATCCCACACCAAATACAACAGACTCAAAAAAGGAAGAAGATTATAAACTGACACAGACCTAGTCTACCCAATCTTGAGTTGGTCCCAAAATACAGCCTGATCGTGTGGACCTTAAACGTTAGCACATAAGGCAATCGTAGAGAAATAAGGAATATTTGCTATCATCAAAATCATAAACCATAGATCCGCAATAATCTCCCCCTTTTTTATGATGGCAAATAATTTAATTTGAATTTTTTTAAAAAAAGCAATTTCTCCTAATCTCCCCCTCACTAGAATAACCCCTTATAAAAAATAGGGGAGATAAAAATATTTTTGTTGTTTAATTTTTTTTTTTGACAAAAAAAAAGATACAAATTCAGCATTACGTTCTTCCCCTTTGACATTATCAAAAAGAGAAGAGGAACAAAAAACAAAACACAAAAACATTTCCTGATCTAATGAGAAAACAAAATTTTCTTAAAATGATAAAGTTACCTCTTGTTTTTAATCAAAATCATAGTAGAATCGGATTTGACAATGCATAACCCAGAAAAGATTAGAAACTCAGAGATTGATAATCCAAACTCAAGTCTTTTAAAAAGAAAAAAAACTTTTTAATTCAAGATCTAAAATAAGGAATAAATTAGAGAGGGAAACAATAATTTTTCAAAAACTCCTTCAATAAAATATATGTAATAGAAGATCAATGCATAAATTTTTGAATCAAGAATCAAGATTTTCAAACTCAAATATCGAAAGTGTCATGGATTTTCTTAAGCTTTTTAAGAAGTACAAGAATGATAAGCAATAACTTGGTGGACTCATTTTATGCCTCTTGACAATTGGTTGGCGCAATGCGTATCTTTTGATACACTTTGTGTATTATATATTTTCAATTTGGCATCTTTGCGTATCTTTTATTTTTGCCATCATTGACCAATTTTTTGAATATGCTTCCTTTCTTAATTCTTAAAAAAAAAAAACAAAGGAAAACCCATCTTAGTGACAAAGTGAATTGCTTGATTAAGAAAATTATGAGTTAGATTGAAAAACTTACAAAAAAATCCTATGCAATAGAAAAAATGTAGAGAGACGAAAAAAAAAATCAGTTTCAAAATCCAATTTAAAATATGATGAAGATTTTGAATCAAAAGTAAAATAACCTCTTTAAGAATAGAGAAGGAGAAACAAAATCTTGAGTTCCCTTCCTCTGACTATTTTAGAGAAGTCAAACACAACTTTCCAAAGATTTCAAGAAAAAATAGGAAGTAGATTTCTCATTTTTAGAAAAGTGAATGTTTGTGTTGACCAGAGAAAAACTTACACAAAAACAAAAATTTTAAAGAATAAACAAAATAAAAACACAAAATAAAAATGAAAAACAACAAAAAAATGAAAACACAACACAAAAACACGAAAGGCTTTTAACTATTATCAGTCTCCTGGTCCGATGCTTCAGAAACCAGATCTGCCCATAAGATTTTTTGCCTTTAATTATTTCCCCAGTTTAAATTTTGCTTCGCCTTGCCCTTTATCTTTCATAGGAAGAATTTTTAAATTATGGCACTGATTTTTCATATGTCCAGTTTTCTACATCGAAAGCAAATAACGTCAGAAGGAATATGAACATTCTTACCATTTTACCTTTTTTCCACTTTGGCTCATGCTTTGGTGAGCTTTATGATTTACTTGACAAGTCATTACATTCATCACCAACTAAGCTATCTCTTCCTGTATCTTCAGTTTTTAGAACAATCATTTCACCTGCATCCAAAAGTCTTTGACCCAAACTTTGCTCGTAGGCGACGAGTGAGCCAATAAATTTATCGATAGAATAATCATTCAAATCTTTTGATTCACAAATAGAAATTACTTTAGCATCAAACTTATTAAGTAGACAACGAAGAATTTTTTTAACCTTTTCAAAATTTAAAAAATTTTTTCCTAAAGCATGCAATGATGTTACAATTTGGATAAATCTAGTATACATGTCTAGGATAGTTTCAAAAGATTTCATGGAAAACACTTCAAAATCATGCATTAATATATTCAACTTGGATTGCTTGATTTCACTAGTGCCTTCGTATTTGGTTTGTAGTTTATCCTAAACTTCCTTACCAGTAGTGCACATGGAGATTAACATAAAATCTTCTGAATTTAAGGCACAGAAAAAACAATTTAAAGATTTTGCATTCAATTGAGCATTGATTTGTTCTTCCCTGTTCCACTGACTAAAACGAATATCAATTTTAACTCCATTAACAATTCGTGACGGTGATGAATAACCAGTTAAAATCATATGCCACATGCGAAAATCAATTGATTTCAAGAAAATAGACATGCGAGTTTTTCAAAAATCAAATGACATATTTTCAAATAAATGAGGTCTGGTGATTGAATAACCTTCGGCAACATTACGATTAGCCAGGGATCAAAAATTCAAAAGCTTTTAAAAACTTATTTTTTGAAAAATGCTCTGATACCACTTGAAAGTTCATTAGGGATGTTAAGCCCTTATGAACTGGCCCAAGGCTAACAAAGAGAAGTGAATTCGAAAAGAAGAATCTTTAAATCAAAACTCAAACTAAAACCAATATCACCACATAGAAATTCAACGATGCGAAAATTAAAGTGCGGAGGTAATAAAGAAAGAACACACCGGATTTATAGTTGTTCGGTCAAATCTTGACCTACGTCCACTCCTTGGAGGCACCCTCCAAGTATTGCACTAAAATCGTGACTCTCCTTTAGCCCCCACAGCTAGGCGAAGAAGCCCTTACAAAATCAATTCCACCTTACCTGATGCGGTGGAGTCGCCGGGTCCTTTGACACCAAAGAGATCTTCTTTTTTGGTGAACTTACCTCGAGG
>NW_021319327.1:24527-25970 GCF_001605985.2 Dendrobium catenatum
GCAAAACCTTGATTCGAACTTAATTAACTTAGTGACATCATTAAAGACAATAATTAAGGACATTTGTCTAGAAAACTTAAAAAATTTCTAGAAATTAGGATATACATTCTTTTGACTTGAAATTTGAACCATTTAAACTTAGTGACACTTTCAACCCTTAGAAAACTTTTCACTGGTTTTACAGATCATTAAGCCATTTAATTGATTTTCTTAAGCTTAAACCCCTAAATTTCCAAAAATTATATTAAATCCAATTTAAACAAAAAAATACACATAATACCTTTAACTAACCAGAATTAAATCCTTAATCAATAAAAAATAAGACCAACATAATTTGACAGCAAACCTGCACTTTTATTAAATTTTAATTTAAATTTAAAATTTAATTAATTTAATTAATTACAAATTATTTAAAATTCCAGAAAATTCCCAAACACTTAAAAATCTCTCCTTAGGTTATTTCTGAGCTTTGGAGTTGATTTTAAGGAGTTGGAAGTTCATTTAGACTCTAATCAATAAAAGGCCTTTAATTGAACTAATTAAAAAATTCTAAGAAATACTCAAACTTTGAAAAACCATAACTAATTCATGAAAACTTCAAATTGACCAAACTTAAAGGCGCTCAACTCAAAATTAAGTCTAGTATTTATTAATATTTTCAAACCTTCCAAAATCTATCAAAGTCAAAAAGTCAATAAATTGGTCAAACTTAAGTCAAAATCCAAGTCAAATCTTCAAACCAAGATAACTAAATGTAGAGAAATCCAAATCTAGCAAACTTAGAGTCTAACAACTCATCTTAAGGTCTAATATTTTCATAAAATACTAACTTTCATTCAAACTTAATTTATTTTTTTATTTTTTAAACCCTTAATTAAATGATTAAAATAAAAAACATTCTTCAAACTCCATAATCACTTTAAAACTCCATAAATATTTAATAAATCTTAAAACTAGCTATCAACCAACTTTAATTAAAATTCATTATCTTTTTAAAACCTTAATCAATTTAAGTCACTTAATTATACCGGGTAACACTAGGTAATCCAGGCCTACGAGACTATTAAATTTGCCCCAAGGAAGGTAAAATAAACTTCACACCCTCAGTAAAAAATAAAGATAGTGTCTAACAAATAATTAAAAATCAATTTTAAAATTAATCTAGATCATTAAGATTTAAACTTTAATTAAATATTTCCCTTAATACCTTTCAACCAATCATAACTACAAATGACTTGAACTACATGCTGCTTGCCAGCTTAGAATTGATGTGTTTATTTACTTACTTGCTTACTGCACTTTGTACTGCAATTGCTCATTTGCTAGATCTACCCTTAGGATAGGAACGATTTATGCTAATTTAGCTTTGTGCTGATGGCCATGCTCATATGCGACACTGATTGTTACAAATCTATTTTTCATGGCTTATGTTTTGATGATTGA
>NW_021319327.1:26070-35461 GCF_001605985.2 Dendrobium catenatum
ATATATTTATATTTAAATTTTTTGTTTGAAATTCAAAATTATTTAAAAAAGAATTTTAAATCATTTAAATTGAACCGGCAGCGGGAATGCCTCAAGACATAATGGGATTCGTCCAACCAGAATATGGAGGCGATGCCAATGATTGGCGGCGGCTAGTGGGACAGATGGCGAAACTCCGTTGGCTGGATAAAAAATGCGTCGGTGGGCTGCGGTTAACTTAACCACGTCAGCCACTGCCGCGCACCGCCCGATCGCCTGCTGTAATGAATCAACAGCTGTGATTCAGCCGAACGGGTGATCATCCAACAAACCATCAATACATGGTCAAACGGACGATGGGATAGTTCGATATGAACCATTGATTGAGCGATCAACGGTCCAGGAATCGTGTGCCTGAGCCAGACAATGAAAATTCCCTAGAAAGTCTTTTTTGGTTTGTTCTCTCGATCAAAATGATGGTTTCACTTAAATATTTAAATATATTAAACAAATGAATAGAAATCATGGGAATTTATTTTTATAGCCTAATATTCGCTAAAATGAGAGGTATTTAACTATTAGTGCTTCTACTTAGGGTTTAGAATTATACCTCTTACAATCAACGAATTTGAATGAACTCGAACTCTCTAAAATTGTAGTCTATCCAAGTGTAGTCCACTAGAAGTCCTATCGAGCTACAAGTGCCTATATCGAGCTGTATTTTGGCTGGACGAATTTGAGCTTGGGTTCACCGGAAGATCATCGCCGGTGAGGTTTTAACAGTGGAGTTTGATCTGGAATGGTTGTAGGAGGAGTTTGAAGCTCTATAGAATTGGAGGTTAGGTCTGGGAGAACTTGCAATAAGAGAGGGGATAGGGTGTAGAATAAGCCTTTATTTCATTGATTTACCTTATTCAAAACCTTCCAATTTGAATGGGTGGCTGAGATCATTTGAGTGAGCTCTCAGATAGTCACCATTTTTCCAGGGAGTAGGTAGGAGTAGGAAAATCAAAGGACTAAAGGACATCCTACATGGAAAGGGTGTTTTGTCCTCTAGTCCACATGGGTTTGATTAAGGGCCATTGGATCGTGATCTAATAGCTAGGGAGAGCTCTAGGAAGCTTCTAGAGAACACTAGGGATGATAGAATGATTTTAGATAGAATGGATTAGCTTAAGGGATTTATTTAATCACCCTTGTCCCATTTAAAACCTCATGTTGACTGTTTGACTGATCAATCAGTCAAACATTGGTGAGGTGGTAGTTATTGATCTCTTTTTTGTATGAGGTCACTTTTAACTCCTCCTTGAGCTCTAGACCTTAGGTTTCTCTGGACTTTAGATCCTAGGATCTTCTTAGTTCCTAGCCCTTAGGCCCAATCTAGATCTCAACTCAATTCAAATGAAGAATCCAGGTTTAAAGACTTAGGTTCTAAAATGTTTCTAGGTGATTATTCCATTACCTTGAAACCCAGCCAATTGGCATCTGATTTAGAGTCTATCAATTATGTATTGATGTGACATGTCTCTAGTGCCAGCCCTCCAAATTTGAACTCATTTGGAGGATTCTAACCACATAAACTTAATCCAGTTCAAAGGGTTGCAAAACCTTCAAATATTTAAAATCAATGCCACTAGGCCTTTCACCTAGTAAAATTTAACCTTGTATCCCCCTCTTGTTGCAAATCTAATTTCATGGCTTATGTTTTGATGATTAACAAACACTACTTCTCTTGGACTGCTTGTTGCTTCTAACTTTTTAGGAATCGTAGATCGGACGATCAAGAAGAAGCCAGTTCAGGATTGCGTAGGTTTAGGGTTGAGTCAGTCTGTACTTTTTTTTTCACTTCTTTAGTCTCTTGTAATGGTCAAAGAGACTGATGCTAAGTAACCCTACTCACACACACTTGAGAGACTTAGAATTTTTGTTTTTACTCATATCGGCCAGGACAATTTTTTGTATCGGCCTGGACGATCAGGCTTAAAACAGAAAGTCTAAATAAGGATTCTTAATTAAGGCAGCTGTCATTAACATATCAGCCTGAACGATACGTGTATCGGCCAGGACAATAAGCTCAAACAGAAAGAGTTGCTGCCATTAGACAATTAAGGGTATACTATATTTTTAAATTATCGGCCAGGACGATCATTTTTCGGCCTGGACGAAATTATCAAATTATGCGTTAACTGATCAGGAAATCAAGGGAGTAATTAAGATGATTGATACGATCATTCGTCCTGGACGATCGCAGGTTCGGCTTAGGACAATCCAGATCAAAAACTTATTGTTCTATCTCAGGATGAATAAAGTATCGGCCAGCTCGTACCAGGCTATTCTCAGGACGATTTTCCCATGATTGAACTGATCGGCCAGGACGAATCGTAGAGATCGGCCTGGACGATCAAGCCAAAGTTTCAATCGTCCAGTCTTTGCAGCCAGGGCGATGCTCTGGCCGATCTTCCGAGTTTTATACTGATCGGCAGGCGATTTTCATAATCGGCCCTGGACGATAAAGTCGGCAACTTGCAATCTAATGAGCTCCTTTGAAGCTCTTCTATTTAAGAGCGCTTGTTCTACATTTTTGATGACCTTTGGCTGTTTCCTTGACCTGAGAAGACCTTGAGGAGAGAAAGAGAGAGAGAGGGGAGAGAGAGAGGATCTTGTGAGGGGGAGCTTGTGAGGGGATTCACAAGGGTTGCTTCAAGGATCGCTCTGCTTTTCTTCGTCTAGAGTTTCTCTCCGTGGAAGGGTCGGTAGAGGTAAGGAGTTTAGCTTTTGGTTGTGTTCTCTGCACTTCAGGAGGAAGCAAAAGGAGATGAGGTTTCTCTGCCCTTGCCGGGGTGGCAAAAAGGAGGTTCTTGTGAAGGGCTTCTCCGCCTAGCCGTAGGGGCTAAAGGAGAGTACATTTTATAGTGCAATACTTGGAGGGAGCCTCCAAGGAGTGGACGTAGGTCGAGTTGATTGAAGCACTATAAATTTCTATGTTCTTATTTTTTGCTTCCACACTTTTAATTCCGCATTTATTTTTGTGGTGTGATTTTGGTTTATACAATTTTTATTCTTTGTGAAAAGAAATTTTAAAATACCAATTCACCCACCCTCTTGGTTAGCTTGGGCCAGTTCTAGAGGGCTTAACATCCCTAACAAACTTTCACCTCTAAACCCTTTGATCACCCCCAATACCTTGATATTGACTTGTTAAGTAATAGTCTACATCTTTATATATTCAATTTGACCTAGAACTTACTCAAAGCCAAAATGCCCTTCAAGGGGATTTTTGGACTTTTAGCCTAAACTTAACTTGATTTAACCATAAATCTTTGAAATCTTCCTCAAATGATATCAAATAATTTTTTATACCTTTTGAACCCAATTCCAAACATGGGTCAACTTGGTTGACCAAGTAAACCCATTTTGACCTTAAGGCCCCTTAAGGGTCATTTTGACCAAAACGACCTCATAAAGCTTTACAATCTCTATCAACACACCCAAAATACCATTCCAAACTTGTTAACCCTGATCTTTGCCCTTGGGTCAACCTGGTTGACCTAAGGACGCATTAAGGGCCCTAAATGGGTCTTTTAACCCAAATGGACATTCCAAGCCTTGAGACCACATCCATTAGACTCCAATTTATCAAACAGATTCATTTCACCCAGCTCTAACTCTTGGGTCAACCTGGTTGACCAAGTCAACCTAGGTTGACCCATTAGCTCTTAAAGGGTCTAAATGGGCCAAATTGACCCATTTGAGCCCTCCAGTCCATATCATCTTTCCAAATCTATCTTAAACAAGAACTCATGTATCACTTGACACTTGGTCAACTCAACCCAACTTGGGTTGACCAAGTCAACTCTCAATTCTTGGTCAAACCTTGATGGCTCATGCTCCTATTCCTCCTAGCCATAACCTTTGACTTTTGACCCTTGCCTAAACCATGTCAAATGATCACTCACCTCCCCAAGTGCCGCCTCATTAATTTTGACCTTGTTGACTAGTCAAACTCAGTAAACATGGCCTTTAAGCTCTTCTTTGAGATGGTCTAACCCTCCCTTTGACTTCAAATACATTGGCCTTAGCCTTGGAATCCCTCCCATTTGTTGCTATTACTCACCCCATGCCACCTCAGCATCGCTTAACCCATTGATGGGTAAACACAGTCAAACCAAGGCCTCAAACCCTTCCAAAAGGTCATAATCAGCTCCCTAAGCCAATTTCCCTTAATTTTGGCTACTTTACGTCGACCCATTTATATCCTAAAGCTCACTTTAAGCTCTCCTAACCAAGCTCAGGGATTGGTTTAGCCTTAAGAGGCAATGTCCCCCCCCCCCCACTCATCCCAAGTCCAGCCTTTGTGCAGCGTTCCAACGGTTAAGGACACCTATCCTCTATCAGGATGAGGTTCTTGATGCATCAGATCTGTCCAATTTGATCAGGGCAATCTTGAATAGGGCAAAACCCTATTTTGAAGGGACATTCAAATTCTCATATTCTCTCACATTTGTAAGTCTCCAAAAGAGTTTCAAGTGTTCCTTCAAGATCTAGAGCCCTTCTTCTTCACTTTTCAATCAGAACCAGTCGTGAAACTTCTCATGGCGAGTTTTCTAGCGATCTCAACCTTTTCCACTTAAGGAGTCGTAGCAGCTGATCCAGGAAGTATCAGGTGAAGCTTTCAGCTAAGGAAATTTACTTGGACAGTGTACAAGCTCAACCGTATAAAGATTTCGAAGATCCAACGGTATAATCTTTTAAAAACCTTAGATTTAGCTCACCATAGCAAGATTTATTTAACTTCGTATTAAGTGTGTTTTAGGCCAAATAAATATTCCCCCAATGTTTATGTTCATGCCTTTAATTCAGGTTTAAAATTTCAAGCGAATTGATCTACCCGATCAAGAGAACGGGTGAGAAAAGGATTTGTAGGGCGTCCTTGGTAGTCTGTCATGAGTGTATGTTTTTTGGATTGTCGATCGTGTGATCAACGATCTAGATTCAGTCATTTCGGGACATTTTCTAACCGCAGATCTGATCCCATGGTAAGATCTTTGTCCAGCAACTTCTCAGCCCTTTATCCAGAGCCGTGGAAACCAAATCCTGCCATCTGACCTCTCACCGGGAGATTGGACCACGGGATCTGATCTGAGCCCTTAATCCCGAGTTGCGGATGATCGGACGGCCGTGGTTCTATGCCGACGTGGTTAAGTGGCTAACCGCATCCCGGTGCATGGTCTGTCCAGACGACGCCTGTGGCAGATGCGGCGCACCGCTGCCGTCCCTCAAGTTCTAGTCCCGTGAGCCAGAGCTCGCCACGTGGTGTTCTGCCGCCGTCGCACCACTAGTGATGTTAAAAACCTTTTTTTAATTATTTTAAGTCTAAAAATTTATGTATAATTATGTAAAAATTAATTTAAAATGATAAAACATATGTTATGAATATTAAAATATTTATAAGATTAAATACTTTAATTAAAATGAATATTAATTTGAAATTTTACTTATATTATACATTATATTTTCTTTTAAAAAAATCATTTTAAACTATTAATTTATTAGTTATCTTAAATAAAGTCTTTTAAATTTATTAAAATTTTACAAAAAAAATAGAGTGAGTTAATTTTGGTAGTTAATTTCTCAAGTAAATATAATTTAGTAAATGTTTATACTTTAAATAACTGTCTATTAATTAGTTATTCAAGTATTTAAATAATACCTAATTAAAACTCAAGATTATGTACATCATTTCAAGTTTTTTTTTTTATGTAATTTAAAATTCTAAAAGGGACTGAAATCTTACATTAATACTTTGAAATTATCTTTTATCTTTGTATTCTATATACATGTCTAATTTTTTTTTTTTATTATTTTTGAGAGATCACCCTTGAAATTTTAAGCATGGATTGAGTTTGAATGAATAGGAACAATGGGGGATAATTAGTGAACAAATGTGCTTTGCACACTAATTTGTTATTTAATGTTATTATAGGTTCTATTTATTTTAGTTCTTGCATGCATAGGATTACACACACCACTTAGTTTAGAAACTCCTAGATCTAAGGCCATGAGTGTTATATTTTTGTACTTCCATATATGATTTGTAAGGGTTAGTAACTTTGATTCAATTCCACATAACTTAGTGACATCCATAAGGATAAAAATTAAGGATTTGTACAAAAAACTTAAAATTTTTTTTTTAATAATTAGGATGCATGCTCCCCTAACTTAAGACTTTGAACCAATAAACTTAGTAATATCACTCACCCATAGAAGATATTTCACTAATTTTTGGAGATCATTAGGCTTCCTAATTAATCCACTTAGGATTAATACCTCAATTGACCCTTTAGCCTTAATAAAGTTTAAATAAATCAAGATTAATTCAAAAAATTACCCATAATACCTCTAATCACCTTAATTCAACCCTAAATCATTGATAATTAAAACCCCTTTAATTCAACATTAAAATGGACCTTAATTTAATTTTAATCAAAATTAATACTTAATCAATTTTAATTAATTAAAATTAATAAAAATCACAAAAAAATCTTTAAATACTTTATGATCTCTCCTTATATCATTTTTTATTATTGGAGTTGATTTCAAGAAGTTTAGGACTCATTTGGGTTCAAATTACTAAAAAGGGTCCTTAATTGAAATAATTAAATAATTCCAATAAATACCAAACATTCTAAAATTTATAACTAATAGTAGAAAACTCCAAATCAATCAAACTCAGTGTAAAATTACTCATACTAAAATCTAGTATTTTCTAAAAATGTTAAACCTCCAAAACTTGGTCAAAGTCAAAAAGTCAACATTTTGGTCAACCTTAGGTCAAAATCAGGTCAGAACTTCTAAAAATCGTAACTTTTCATAAAAAAAACTCCAAATTGAGTGTGCTACCTATCTAACAACTCATAATAATGCTTAGTATTTGTTAAAAATCTTAAATTTACATAATTCATTCCAATTTGAAAAATCAACTTTTGGCCCCTTAATTAACATATTTAGGATAATTTCCTAAAACCCGTTAATATTTTTTAAACTTAGAATTTTCTAAGTTAGTTAATAAAACGCTGAACAAATCCTTTAAAATCAGTAACAAATCCTTTTTATATTAATCCACTCCTCTTAATTTCAACCTTCTTAAATTAATTTAATAATCCTTGATTACCACTAGGTAACCCAGGCCTACGAGGCTATTAGCTTAGCCCCAAGGAAGGTGAAATAAACTTCACAGCATCGGTGTGAAATAAAGGTAGTAATCAATTAACCCTTAAAATATATTTAAATTAATTCTTAAGATATCAATATTTAAACTATAACTTAAAGCTCCCTTTAATCCTTAACAATTTCAAATACTAGACAACTCTAAGTAATCGCCTAACTTAGGATCTACCCCAGCCACACGATCTTTTACACACACTTTAGATGATTTGTTAAGACAACCAACTCTTGATCTAGGTTAGGATGGTGTTTACTTTAATGTTGTGTGCTATATTTTTTATGATTTTTGTTGCAAATATATTTTCATGACTTATGTTTTGATGATTCACAAACACTATTGATTCTCTTGGACTACCTGTTATTTTTAACTATTCAAGAATCGAAGATCGGATGAACAAACGAAGCCAGTTCAAGATTGCGTAGGTTAGGATTGAGTCAGTCTGTAATTTGCTTTTTCTATTCTTGAGTCTATTTGTAAAGTTCAAAGAGACTGATGCTAAGTAACCCTACACACACACTTGAGAGACTTAAAATTTTTGTTTTTACTCACATCGGCCAAGATGATATTTTTATCGGCCTGGATGATTTAGTTTAAAACAGAGATTCTATTCAGGATTCTTAATTAAGGCAGCCATCATTACCAGATCGTCCTGGACAATACGTGTATCGGCCAGGACGATAAGCTCAAAAAAGAAAGAAGTTGCCACCATAAATAATTAAGGTATTCTGTAATTTTTGGTAATCGGCCAGAACGATCTTTGATCGGCCTATAAGATATTCACAATTATGCCTTAATTAATCAGACAAATCAAGGAAGTAATTAAGAATGATTGATACGATCATATCGTCTTGGTCGATCGCAGGATCGGCCTGGATGATCTATTCAAAAACCTTAGTTACTTCTGAATGAAAAATATCGGACAACTTGAATTTAGGGCGATGCTCTGGATGATTTTCCTCTAATTTGAATTGATCGGCTTGGACGATCGTGAGATCGACCTGGACGATCAAGCCAATTTTAAATCATCCAATTTGCATTCAGGGCGATGCTTTGGCCGATCTTATGAGATTTGTACTGATCGGCCAGGACGATGTCTATATCGCCCTGGACGATATTGTCGGCAACTTGCAATTAATGAGATATTTTGAAGCTCTTCTATTTAGGAGCTCTTGTTCAACATTTTGAATAATCTTTTGCTGCTGCCTTGACCTAAGAAGACCTTGAGGAGAGAAAGAGAGAGAGGGAGAGAGAGAGGTTCTTGCGAGGGAGAGCTTGTGAAGGGATTCACAAGGGTTGCTTCAAGGATCGCTCTACTTTTTCTTCGTCTAGAGTTTCTCGTCCGTGGAAGGATCGGTAGAGGTAAGGATTCAGCATCTGATTGTGGTTCTCTGCCAGCTTCAGGAGGAAGCAAAAGGAGATAGGTTCTCTGCCTTGTCGGGATGGCAAAAAGAGGTTCTTTGTAAAGGCTTCTCCACCTAGCTGTAGGGGCTAAAGGAGAGTCACGATTGTATTGCAATACTCGGAGGGTGCCTCCGGGGAGTGGATGTAGGTCGAGTTGACTGAACCACTATAAATATCTGTGTTCTTGTTTCTTGCTTCCGCACTTTTATTTCCGCACTTATTTTTTTGTGGAGTGATTTTGGTTTATGAGATTTTACTTCTTTCTGAAAAAAAAAATTTAAAATACTAATTCACCCCCATCTCTTGGTTAGCTTGGGCCAGTTCTATAGGGCTTAATATCGCTAACAAACTTTCAAGTGGTATCCGAGCGAGATTCATAAAAACTTAGTTTGAAAACTTTTTGAATTTTGATCCATGGCTAACCTTGGGAATCGTAACACTTCGGAAGGGTATTCTATTACCCGACCCCCCCTGTTCGATAACCTACCTTTTGATTTCTGGAAAACCCACATGTCAATGTTTTTATAATCTACTGATTATCACATATGGATGCTTAATAATGAAGGTTATTCTCCACCTTCTCGTGAAATTAATGGTGTTAAAACTGAAATTGTTTTTACTGAATGGACTTTCGATGAAAGAGAT
This sequence comes from Dendrobium catenatum, assembly GCF_001605985.2. Classification (NCBI taxonomy): domain Eukaryota; kingdom Viridiplantae; phylum Streptophyta; class Magnoliopsida; order Asparagales; family Orchidaceae; genus Dendrobium; species Dendrobium catenatum. The sequence goes on from NW_021319327.1 coordinate 35,321, forward strand.
TTTGCCCAATTAAATGCAAAATGTTTGTACTATTTTTTCTGTGCTTTAAAATCTGAGGATTACATGCGTGTCTCTACTTATTCAACTGGTAAAGAGATTTGGGATAGGTTATGTATCACTTATGAAGGAACCAATGAAGTA